>NW_027494811.1:0-278345 GCF_021521415.1 Bidens hawaiensis | reverse complement strand
CAGAATTCTTCCTCCAGGCGCTTAATTTCGTTGGGAGGGCAGAATTCTCGCGTAAGAATTTCCTTGAATTCCTCCCATGTCATGCTAGAAGCAGCTTCTGCGCCACGCGCATGGGCTACTCCATTCCACCATGTAAGCGCTCTGGATTCCAGGACACTGGAAGCATATAGGGTTCGTCTTTCTGAGGGGCATTGGGTGTGAAGGAAAGTGTTTTCTATCTTCTCGAGCCACTGGAGCATCACGGTGGCTCCTTCGAGACCTGTGAACTTTGGAGGGTTACCCGCGTTGAAGGATTTAATGTTATAACTGGAGGTATTGGTATTGTTTTGGCTCAAAGCTTGGGCTATTGCGGCGGCCATTTCCTGGGAACGTTGCTGTCTACGCATGCGCGAGGCTTCTCTTCTCTGAAATCGGCGAGATAGCGGAGGCATTCTATAAAAATTTTAATTTTAGTTAATATCTTAGTTTTAGCACAAAGTTTAACCTCGAAAAGCTTGGTTTCACGGAGTTAGATACTATCAAAAGTTAAAGTAAAATAAATGACCCTAAATGCAGACTTAATAAAGGTAACAAATTCGAATCAGAAATCGACAATTCATGTATCACCATGACTTTCCGAATTCCCAATTTAAAATATACGAGTAAACGAGTATTGGAGATTGACGATTCATGTATCACCATGACTTTCCAATCTTCAATATAAAATATACAAGAAAATGAGTATTGGAGGTTGACAATTCATGTATCACCATGACTTTTCAATCTTCAATATAAAATATACAAGAAAATGAGTATTGGAGGTTGACAATTCATGTATCACCATGACTTTTCAAGTCTCCAACCTCAGAACATAATCGTAAATGGGAATTGAAAATCAACTATTCATGTATCACCATGACTTTTCGGATTTTCAATCCCAACAAACGAATATGTAAGTAAAATCAATAAAAATCGAAATTCACAAAAATCGAAATATCGCGGAATAAAACATAAAATCATATACTGCGCAAGTGCGAGCATATTCATAAATAACGAGTAATTAACAATAAGCGCGCAAACATGAGATTTCTCTCATGCGCGAGAAGGGACTCTTAGGTATTCTAGGCCGTTACGTCTAACCACCTATCCTAAAGTCAACGAGTTCTGATACCAATCTGTAACACCCCGACCAAAGGCGGATTATACATCGGGGCGCCACATATTGTTTCATTACTCGTGACACTATTGGTGTCAATATTTATTAATACACATTTTATCGCGCACGCGCAGCGGGAAAATAAAGAACATAAATCAAACATAAATCAAACATAAATCAATATATTATAAATTATAACATTCAAAACAACATTAACTTGTCTTGATACATTTTAATTCTAGGTCCAAAAGTAAAAACTTCCTACGTGTCCACAAGCTCCAAAACAGCTACTGCAAACCTGAACATGTGTTAAAATAAACGTCAAACACTTGCGTGTTGGTGAGAAATCAAGTTTAATACAATACTAGATAACAATAAATCTGCGCGCAACATGTGTATGTCTGGTTTTCAACAAGGGTGTAATCTGATCGGGACCAACTCTAAGAGACAAGACTGCCAGTGCTCACAATTGAGCTCACAAACAAGACTAACTGTGCAAGTGTAACAAAAGAGAAAATCATAAACGAATGTTCTCCCGTGTTCATCTAATGGTACCATGAAAACTGCGGAATAGACCGTCAATACGGTTAATGATCCACACATACAAATAAACAGCCAAGTCTACGTCCTCAACACATGGGATACTGCGCGACTAAAGTTCATAAACAGTTTAAGACTCAAGTTTTGTATGAACACATGAACATCCCAAAGCATTTAAAATAAAAAGGGATTAGATACGAGATAACTCACTTGATAAACGATGCGGTGTAAGATAAAGCAAGAACAACTTTAAACAAGCACAAGTTAACCTATAAATAAGATTGTTGTTTTAATGATCTGTTTTAAGTCTAGATAATAAGTTAGCATAATTAATAAGTAAATTATTATATAATATATATATATTACCAGAAAAGCAGGGAAGAACAGGGAGGAAGACGGAGGCAAGAGAGGAGACGGCAGGAGGACAACGGCAGAGAGCAAAAAGGGAGGAAGAGATAATAAGAGAGATTAAGTGTTTGTGTGTGATGTGTTATGAAAATAGTACTATATATAGGCAAACCCTAGGGGACACAAACCCTAGAAAAGATCTCCAAAAGTAAAAGAAAAGATATCAACAGTAAAAAGTTCTGAAAAGTAAAGATATCAAAAGATATGGTAGCAGGGAAAAAGAGAAAAAGGCTGACAGGATTCAGAAAAAGGCATGGGCGGTTCAGATAAAGGTACTGGTCAAGCATGGCAAAAGCAGATCTCAAAAGATAATGTCAGTCACTTTATCTGCCAACCAATGGGGTTGGTGCGCATGCTGCGCCGAAAGTAACAATTCAGACATAAAGCAGATTAGGTCAACAACACAAAAGATAAGACAACACAAAAGCAAACGGCTAGATTAAACAGAAGAAAAACTCAAAGGGTTAAGCGCGGGAAGGCTGAGTGCGCGAGCGCGAAGGCTGGCACAACAATCCTTAGCGCACTGCGGGAAGAATCACAAATCCTTCGCGTGCTGCGTGAAGAACAAGAATTCTAAGCGCATCGCGGGAAGAACATACTTCTTAGCGCATTGCGGGAAGAACATGCATTCTTAGCGCGCTGCGAGAAGAGTTCTCTTCACGCATCGCAGGAACAAGATGTCTTCACGCAGGCTTCCTATGTAAGGAGTCTGGCGCGTGGAGCTGCAGACATCCTTAGGCGGGAAGAACCAAAGGACAAGCAAAGAGTTAGAAAAAAGAGGAAACAAGGCTTAAGGGCGGGACAGCGACAAGAGGGAACAGAAGGCGGAAAGAGAGAAGAGGGATGGGACGGCGGAAAGAAAGAGAGAGAAAAAGGCGGGAAGGAAAATATATATATATTATTATTAAAAGTAAAATATAAGTATAAATAAATATTAAATCATAAAAGAAAGAGATCGGATAAGAGAAACGGGTACCTGGGTCGGGTCGGATCAGGGCAGATGTCACAGGGCCCTCGTTCGTTTTTCCAACTGGGCGTCAGTGAACCCCAGTGGAATATTACTGCACTTGCCCCGGCTTGGGTAGTCGGGGTAGTGTTCGTAAGATTTGTGTAACCGCCGGTGTTCCCCCCAGTTGCTGGGGTTGTGGTTACCGGGGTTTCTTGGTCGGTTACTGGCCTTTGGACCGGAGTAACGTTAACCATTTCTTCAGAAATTTTGAAAAAACTAAAATAGTTCTAGCTTTTATGCACGGATGGCGCCAATGAAGAAACACTAAGTGAACCCTGGACAGATTATAGATAATCTGGGGGTTAAGTAATGTTTCCCACGGATGAGATCTAGCTGAGAAGGTTGTTCTTCAGGAGACCTGCAAAACAGACACCGTAAGCTCGTCACTGAGAATGGGGGGGGGTTCCTCCTTGTGACCACCCTCCGGCGTGAGAATCAGACTAGATTGCTCTGAATATAAGAGTATATTAAGAGATTGCTAGATAAGATTGAGATATCAGATGATGTCCTTACCCTTCCAAGGTGTTGGAGTATTTATAGCCGAAGGTAGGTTTCCAAGCAGGTACAGCCGGCTGAATAGTATTCCTGTTCTACCAACAGTGGACGTATGCACAGGCCATGCTGGTTGGTGATAGGTTACGGCCAACAGTAACAAGGTCGGCTGTATACTGTTCCCTTACTGCCGGCTACGCACTGTTCCACCAACTGTAGGCTGCGCACGTCCCCTCGTAAGGGTTGGTGAGTAGGCAGCGGCTAATAGTGACAAACAGTACTAGAGGGTGCTCCTCCTCGTATTGTTGTCGGTGAGCTGTCACCCTGTGATTAGTTCATGGGCTGCTCTGGTCAAACTGTCTGTTCCGTCCATACCTTAGTAGGTATAGTACGAAAGACCTTCCAGAAGCATACGGACTGGCTCATTTAGGCGGGAGTGTTCCCGCCTTGCTCATTCCTTCATGTGACAACTGAAGTAACGAATGCCTTGTGCGTGTAGCCTTGCTGTTAGTGCGGGTAGCCTTCCCTGATGGCTTGTATCCGCAGCTGCGGGAACAGGCGGGGTACTTCACCATTGGGAGGCTTTCCCTGCGGGTACAGCTGGCGTACTGCGCGTAGGGTTCTTTGAGCATGGTGGGTCCTGCTGGAGCAGTTGGTCATCGCGCAGACGTCCCTGTTCAAGGTGAGTCTTGCGGGTCCAACTGGGCTCTGCTGGGACCTACCTCTTCAGTACTTTACATGTGCCAAAGGACTTCTGGCCTTAAAACAAACATAAACATGTGAAAATTAATTATTAGCACATGTCTTAATTTCATTATAATATACAATTATACATATTACAAGTATAGTAGTATATGTTCTATATTTATATAATTATATTACAAGTATTTCCATCCATACATTATGTCGGAGTGAGTTACATGCATTGCATGTTTGAAGCTACCGTGTATTGCAGTAGAAATACGACAGGAAGTCGGTCGATCATCGGTATCGATTCAATTTGTTATGGTAAAAGTTTTGTGAATAAGTTTAATTACCCGAAGTTGAGTGTTGAAAAAGTAAAATTTAAGTTGAAAAGATAAAAGTTTCATTACCAAAGTTAATTGACTAAAAAGTAAATATATGAAACTAAAGTTGAAGAGTTATATGTGAAACTTTTTGTGTCAAAAATCTTTTGTAAATAAAGTTGAGGATTAAAAAAAGTAAATGTTTAAAACCTATTGTACTTGTATGTGTATGTATATATAAGCAATAAAGTGGCTAGTACCTTAAGGTGGACAGAGTGTTCCCGCAACCCCGCTCATATTTCTTCGATACTAGATGATACTAAAAGATCAATTTAAGGTGGACGACTTAATGGTTTCAAACTGAAATTCTAAAGATCAATTTAGTAAAGAAGAAAAGAAACTAAAAGGCTTAATTAAAGGTATAAATACAGCAATAAAATATTAAGATTGGTATTTTACAATATTAGCCTTAGCAATGAATTGACACTTGTCTTCTCTTTGTTTCCTTCTTTTTCAGGATAGTTACAGACATCCCAGGCACCACTGACTCTTCTTTTGGTAAATTCTTCTCTTTCTTAATCAAACATCCTCTTTTACTATTTCATTGATTACATTACAAATTCGAATTCTATTTAAAACTGGAATGCAAAATGTGATTCACGGATACTAACATAATTTGAAATTAAAAAAAAAAAAAAAAACTATATTCAAATTTGTTTTAGAGTGCTGTTAAACGTACCCCACCTCCATCCAGTTTTACTAAACATACCCCTCCCTTAGGTTTTACATTAATACGATTTAGACCTTTTTGTTGTTTTTTTGTCATTTTGTTATCTTATATTATCATTATTATTTTTATAAAAGCATTTTTATTTTTTTTTCTATTTAACAACTTTTTTTCTATTTATCTTTTTATGTATATTTAAAAGCCTTTAATAAAAAAATATTTTTTCTTACTTAGAAAAACGTTTTTTTTCTTATCTAATAAACATTGTTTTTTCTTGTTTAAAAAAATGTTTTTTTCTATACTTGTTTTAAATCTTTTTGAAGAGCGTTTTTTGTAAATTAAGAGAGTTTACATTCTTTTATAAAAAAAATATATTAGTTTTTATAAATAAAAAGGTTAAATAACATACAACTTAATAAATAAATTTGACTCTTTTCTCAAGTAACATTAACTCATGTATCTAAACCTAACAAAAAAAAATCAAATTGTTTTGAAAATATTTTATAAAAAAAAAACTAGCTAGATAAACATACAAACTTTTTAATACATGTAAAAAAATAAACAAACTTTTAATAAGATCTTAATGAAATAAAATAATAAAATCAATAACAAAAATATATAAAAAAAATTGTAAAAAAAAATAAAAACTTAATAGTTTTTTATTTGATACTTTGAGAGAATTATAAAATAAAATAAAAAGGGACTATAATGTTAATTACAAATATTAAGGGGAAATGAAAATTCAGGGGGTGTATAATTAGTAAGGAAGTGGGTATGTTTAACCTGACCCTTTGTTTTATTTCGAAGTTTGATTTTTTTTTTTTCTAGTCTATGATGAGCATCTTCAGTTTATGCGTTATACACTAAATTCAAATTTGTTTATGATTACAATGACTCCATTAAGACACTTGACAATTACTTATACAAATGTTTTTCCTAGGTTTTCCTAGAGACCCAAATTTTCAACGGAAAATATCACGTATAATTCGTATAATATAGGTTAACTTTTTTAATTAAACGGGTCTCATTCGTGCTGATTAAACGGGTTAAACATATCAACATCAACCCAAACATGGCTTGTTTAAGTAAACATGTCGATCTGCCAACCCATTTAGATAAATACAGGTTGGGTTGTGCTCGGGTTACACTACTATAAATGTGAACGCTTTTGAGTTGAAGTTTCTTACACGAATCAAAATATTTCTCGTGTTCGGATTGAATAGTTCTACTATGAAACTCGACCTGTTAACCCATTAACCCGAAACGTCTAGCAACCCCTTGTTTTTCCTCTTTAAAAGTCACCTTGATTTTAATGAAGATGGGTAACAATTTCTTTTATTGACGAGATAAACATTTCTTCATAATTCATCTATTCAAATGTTCTAAATATGTACATTCTAATATTCTATTGTTTAGATAACCATATCGGCTTTGAAATGCGTAACACTCTATTGGTTTAATGATCGCACAGGCATAAAAAATGGATTTTAAAACATTTGTATACTATATCATTACTCATTATAATTTTGTTTTAAAAAAAATAATTTATTTAGTAATGCATGGTTCCTTACAAGTTATAACTACCAATATGACCCAAAACGGTTCCCACGTGAACGTGAAAAAATCAAATTATGTGTATAAGTCATGTCATGTAACAATAAAGGAATTGTTGCTCCATACAAAAGATAAAATATAAATAACTTATATATATAATCATCATTTAAAAATATAAAAAGGAGTGATAAGTACAACAAATGCGTTATTTCTGTACTTTTCGCACTCTTATAGTAAACTAGCTTTAGACCCGTGTAATACACGGGATTTGTCAATATTAAAATTAATAAAAAGAATAATTTGAAAAAAGTTTAAAGATAAAAAATAAGAACACAGATGCAAATATATATACTCAAATATATATTGAGATATTTTACTCTCTTTGTGAGATGTATATTTGCATGAAAACCAAATAAATTATTAATTTTTAAATATTATTTCTGATTTTCCTTTTTTAAATATGGAAAGTTGGTTATTTTTTCCTCAATCAATGGGTTATCATAATAACTAATAATAAATGAAATCCTAGAATCAAGTTTAATGGGTCATAACAACTAAAGCAATGACCCATGGATACCATGGATTAATGAGAATGAAGATTAGAAATAAGAATGAATATGGTTATGACACATCATCTCTAGTATTTTTGTTTATTAGTTAAGTAAGATAAGATGTGAATATTTTTATTAGGTTAATAACATTTATAAGTGTAGAGAAATTGAATGTTGGCGGCACACACTTATAAGCACAAATAATTTATATATAATTGTAAGCATGCATGTAACCTATTTTTTAGGCTCTTGAATGTAGCATTTTATACGTTTTATTCATCAATTTGTTATAATCACCTCAGATTCTTCAAATCAAGAGGATAGTAAAGAAACTGATTGTAATAAACTTGTCCTACTTTTATTTTATGGCGCCAAATATAATGGGTTTAAAAGCGCAATCAAGTAAGTGATATGAGATGTGTGTTTTCTTCAGGAAAAGAGAGTCTGCTATGAGATGCCAAGGCCAAACATCGGCATTCACAGGTACTTGTTCATATTTCTTGTTTTCATTTACGTCGTACGAATCAATCATCAATGTCTCTAACCTAACTAGTCCATTGGTGTGCTGTTTGGACATAGATATGCCTTCTTTCTTTAAAAACAAAAAGGAAGACACGCTGTGAGTTGCCCATCTACAAGAGATAGATTCAACAGTAGAGCCTTTGCTCATGAAAATGAACTGGGTTCGCCTGTTGCTGCTATTTACTTCAATTGCCAAAGAGAAACTGCGGCTAGAAGACGGTAGCTATTGTTGAACTCGAACCATAAATAAATCGAGAATATGTATCATCTAAATAAGCACATAAACTAGTATCATAAGTTTTATTGCATAATATATAATCGTTGTGAACTAGCAGTTTACCCGTCCGGTGGACGGGAATATCAACGCAGTAATGTGATACTAACATTAAGTCAATAACACATGTGACAATTTGTCAAGCTATGTTTCAGATTAAGAGATTCATTTAAATACTCATATGATACGAAATTAACAAAAATCGTTTAACTACTCATAACATGTTTAAACCTTAATATATATATATCAAAACAATTGCAACACTCATTTAGATAAAAACTTGAAATAACAAACTTAAAAACCGTAACATAGACTTGAAATAACAAACTTAAAAAGCGTAACATAGACTTAATCAAAGCATGTACGCATTCTACGAATTTTATTATACAAAACCAGTCAAACTCGAACAACCCGGTTGCGGCTCAAAAACCTAATTCTTGGAATCTTGGAATTTGGCGGAGAACTTGAATCTGAGTCTCCGGCATCATCTTCTTCATTCTCCTCGTCATCGCTAGAAACTTCAATTACCTCATGCTGGTTTACTTCCTCGGAATTCGAAACATCAATCACATCATCTAATTTCCAATGAATAAGTGTTCTTCCCCTTTTGCTTTGTTTTTCAAATTCGCAATCCTATAAAAAATTAAGTTAGTCTAATGAAGAACTTAAATTTAAAACAAAAATACGAACGAACCTCTTCGCTGAATTCACGTTGAACTTGAGATTTGTACGGGCTAAAGTGTGGACTGAAGTCAATAATCTGAACGCTGTCACTATTTTCCTGATATTAACAGATGTAATAGGATTAGTGTATTTTAAATTAATAAACAATTGTGTCATCAGAAGAATGTGGTGTTTTCACATACTCAGCTTCATCATGTTTGGTATTTAAGTTCATCATCTAAGTTGTAAGTACAAAATATATAAACTTATCTATGATTTAGTAGAATTACAATAAAAGTTTGTAGTAACGAATTTAGAGTAATGTAATAGATGCAAAAACCTGTGTTTTATCAGTAGCTGGCATAATTTTCGGTTCAAATTGTCATATAATTAAAAACATTGATATCTCTTAATAAAAATGGTAGTATAGAAATATAAGGGAAAATGAAGCATTCATACATTTACATTGACATGAAGAAAATTTTTTGAGATTAATCTATCTTCCATGGTTTTCTATTTGTGTTGAAAGTATGTGTAGAAGAATAGTTTACTACAAAATATATTATATAAATGAAAATAAAGCAGTTATAAAGTGGTATACGTTTTTAAAAAGGTTGTTTAAAACATGTTCCTTCTCATAAAACACAACCACATTTTGTGGGATATCATGGGTTATATGGAAAATGGGGTTAGTGGGTGTTAGAAATAACAAAAAGATTTATTACTTTGAATATTGCGTATATATATCTATAACTGTCACTTGGTATGCATGCTTACATCCTTTATTTAAAATTCCAACATTAAAGAAATAAAGTTGTAAGGCCCCGTTACCGGTGCCCTACTTTGGACGTTGGATTTACTCATAAACGCAGTTCTAAATATCAGAGTTAATTAAAACTTACGCGGAATATAAAAACTTTCATAAAACATTACATATCAAATCATAAACATGTCTTAAAACATTCTTCTTGTCTTTTCAAAATCAAAACATAACTTATAAAACATAGCAGATCTTCAGATGCCAGACTCTTATTCTTCTGCCATGTGTCCCGCTCACGCCAGCTGTCGCATCCTACTCACCTGCGTGCATACTAAAAATCAGCTACGCTGAGTGAGTTCTAGTTAATCACATATTATACGATGCATACACTTACCTTCAATTATGCATCCGAAGATGCATAATAATTACTTTACTAATTTACCTTTATTACATAAGTCATACATACGTTCGTACTTTAATACTTTCATACTATATAAATTACTGTCTTTTCTATCTCATATATTATTAGGGTCTGGTCCCTCTTTCCTTTGTCTATCTCAGATATTATTAGGGTCTGATCCCTTTCTTGTCTATCTCAGATATTATTAGGGTATGGTCCCTTTTTACTTCTCTATCTCATATATTATTAGGGTCTGGTCCCTTCTATCTCAGATATTATTAGGGTCTGGTCCCTCTTTCTTCATCTTCGCACATATCGTCTTTACATACCCATAACATACGTACTTTCTTTAATCATTCATACATACTCATATATTGTACATATATCTATCATACACATTCATCTATCATAAACATACCTCCCTTTTTAGCATGTGCAATATCTGAAGATCGTTCACATACCGACAAGCTTTCATTCACATTTAAGATATACATACATAACATATAAACCATATAAGGCATACACTTACCAGGTAAGGTAAGTGTATTAACTATCACATCGAGTATGCACACAGCCCCGAAAACATAACAAGGAAATGGGGCTAGAAACTCACCTGAATGCGGTTACGTTCACCGTTTATGGTAATCCCTTTATTGAGTTGTGCACGACTAACTGTATAACAATTACACGTATCAGTTACTACTCGTATCGAATTTCTATCTTTATATATAACCCACAATGAACGGGGGTCCGGGGACAGCGCCTCTGGCAGCGGGGTTCTAGGGGCGGCAGCCCCTAGCGGGGTCCAAGGGGCAGAGCCCCTGGTTGGGGTTAAGCTCATTAACTGTCTTAACACATTTTCTATTAGGATTTTAATTTACTTTCTAATTTGTTAACTCATTCCTCATAACGTATTAAGTCTGATTCGCTATCTGATTCGTTACCGAACTTAACTTAAGCGGACTTAGTTACTGGCGAAGTTAACATCAGCGAACTTAGCTTTAGGCGAAGTTAGCATTGAACGAACTTATCACCAGGCGAAGTTACAGTTTGGCGAACTTACATACAAGCGAAGTTATACAAGCGAACTTAGCATTTACCGAAGTTAAACCTTAAGCGAACTTATGCCAGGCGAAGTTGTCACTAAGCGAAGTTATAACCAGCTACATAGTATCTGGCGAACTTAACCAGCGAACTTAGTCAACAGCGAAGTTAATCATAAGCGGACTTATACACCCAACGAACTTATATACCCAGCGAAGTTCATACAGCAGCGAACTTATAACCAGCGAAGTTATACAGTAGGCTCGCTGCCGTCGAAGTTCGTTTCATCAATCCAAAACACGCGTTTTGCGACCTTTGTTCGCTTATTATGGTTCGGCCTTAGCTCCAACCGTTACCTAGTCCGATTGCGGCTTAAGCTTGACCCGAACGAATCGTAAAGTTTTAATCTTTTAAGCTAAAACGTTACAACTCGGTTCAAGGGTTCATTTAATCGAGCCGTTTCCATTTTCGGGTTCATTACATTCATGTTTATCATCAAGTTTACAACTTTATGTCTCGTTTATACCTGATCTATTCTAGACTCAAGTTTCAAGGTTAAACGTTAATAAAAACGTAAACTTTAAGGTAAAACACATACCTTTAGCGCTCGTTTGGATCTCGTTTAACTTGGTTATGAACTCTAAATCTTGTATATAGCTCGTGTAATAACGATCTAATCCCAACTAGCGTTCGTTTGGACTCGGATCTCGCTCTCTCTCTCTCTCGGCGGCCGTATATGGTGTAGTGGATGTGTGTGTTTTTTAGTGTGTTGAGATTAGGATGGAAAGAAAGGAGGATTTAGGGTTTTAGGGTGGTTTAAGAGGATATTTATATCCCTTAAAGCCCATGAACCTAAGGCCCATTCCCTTTAATCCATCTTAATTAGTCCAAGTCTATGATCTATATTAATACTAATTAATTATTTAGACCCAATAACTAAACGCGACTTTCTTTGATTAAATACGATAATTTTAGGATGTTACAAAAGTTTTGTAAAAACATTTGGTTTTGTTGTCATCTGACACAATCACTTAGCAACACAATTAAAAATGAACCTCAAAACTACATTTATAAGCAAGCAAAATCTAATTATATAGAGTGATATGTACTACAATTTAGCATTTGCAACACCACATCCCAACTTTATAGAAACTGTAATATATACATTAACTGCTATGAACGAAAATAAAAGTATGTAACTACCCACTACTACACCTATTCCCTTACATTTGACCCACCACACAAAATAACTACCCATTACATACATAATTTGGACATGGGTAGTGGGAAGTTAACACTAAGTTAGTTACATGCACTTTTTTATGTGGTAGAATTTAGTTTAATTATACTAATAGTTGAGTGGGAATAACTATGTCTAGTAGTGGGTGGTTTACCCATGTAAATGGGTTGGTGGGGTAGTTACACGTGATGGAAAATAACCGTTTTTTAATCCATCCTTATCAAACGGCCCATATTCAATCTTGGATCTTATTGGACGACCAAAATTAAATCTCACTCTTCTGTAACCTATTATTATAATTGTGACCTAAGAGCTATAAAGATTTGATCCATATAAAATTTGTTTGGATAGACTAGTTTTTTATTTGGATCACCGACGAGACACTGACTCACCCGATCATCTAATATTATACTTGTCTTTTACATTTTATGATATTTTAGATAATATTCAATTTGTCGTTAAAAAAGTAACAATGTTTGATCTCTCGTTAGATAATGCTAGATTTTTTATTTATAACAAACGTGACACTTAAGTAAATATAATGATGGTTATTATTTAGTTGACAATAATTAGTCCATAAAGATGTGTGAAATGCTTGATAATTGAGGCAAATCAATAGCAAGACTGGATGGCGTTTGACGCATGGAGTTGATTGAAAAGATGAAAGCAATAAGTTTTTCTTTTTACTGAAAAAGCACATTACTGAAAAAGGGAAAGTTAAAACTCAAAACTTTTGGACTACAAATGGTTATTTTGTAGTGGTGTATCTACAAAATTTTTTAAACAGGGTGAAAAATTATAAGAGTCTTATGGCTTTTGGTATATAATAATTTTTTCAGTCCCTACCAAGTCGGATGTTAGGTCATATTAACAAAAATATCAAACTAAAATTATAAAAGTACATTAAACTGTCAAACGTCATTACTAATGCATAATGTATATAGATTTCCTCATTCGATCCATTGTAACTTAAATTATTATAAAAAACTTAATTTTATGACCTATTTTTGTTTCTTTCTCTCTCACTCGTAATTCTATATGTATATATAACACGTTAAAATACAAAAAATAAAAATGTATGTGATCGTGGTTTACGACTATCTTTTCAAGTTTTATTTGGATGATAAATAATTTGATCGATTAACGAACCATGGTTACAATGACTAACCTTTTCGGATGTAAAAATTTCCTTCTGACTTTTTGTTGAATTATATTCTTGGAGTTTTTATCTTTATTTATATCACTAGGGTATAGCCCGTGTTACACACGGGTGGAAAAACATGTAAACAAACATAATAAATTTAAACAACAAATTCATGCAACACAAAACTTCTTCAAACTTTCGGACCAAAACGTTAACCATTTATATTGTCTAGATATTAAAAGTTAAAAGTTACAATAAGTTAATGTACATCGAACAACTAAAAAACATCAACAAAAGACATAAACATGTTCTTTCATATTAAACCATCATCAACTTCTTCAAACATTCTATCAAAATAAACTCATTTTGCTTCACCATCTGAAAACATAATAAAACAATAGCATCCAAATTAAATATATCATAATAACATATCTACTAATGAGTAACATTTAAACATTAATAAAGTTATTTTTATAAATTGTTATTTTTATTAAAACAAAATAACATATAACAACAAAGAAACTAAAATGACAACATAAAACATTTTTCTAACTTAAACCATTAAACCAAAAAGATATATCAATAAAAATCTTTTTTTGGCTGTCATTTTATAACTAACAAATTTGATACTATTTCAAAACAACCCGTTTTGAAATATTTTCAAATTATAAAAAATTGGAATTAGTCAACTTCAAAAAATTATGAAATTGTTTTTGATTTTTGACCAATCTTGCAACAAACTTTTAAATCGCTGGCATTTATAGTTTGTTAAATATGCAAAACCTAAAAACGTTTTACAATAAATGAATTCTCAAATAACTTTGGAAAGATTAAAAAATTTTATGTTGACTTTGAAAATAATTAAAGCTGAAAAAATATGACTAATTAATTTAGAAATAATTACAAAAATGAAAATCAAATCGGTTAATTTGAAAACATCAAAAAATTATGAAAAGATTTTGAAATGAATTTAAAATTATGAAGAGTATTAAAACCTTTAAAACTCTGTTGAAAGACTGGTCAATTTCCGAATTTAAAAGAAGTTTAAATATGTTAATTAAATTTTGTAGTTTTAAGTTTAAATTTGATCTTCCATGTAAAGAAATAATTTAAAATATCTTGATTCATGGGAATAATATTATTAATAACTTATATAAAGTTGTCATGTTTAATAATATTCATTAAATCATATGTGCCGAATAATATTTATAAATGATGATAAAATGGTTATTTAATTTATGATATATTAAGTATTGATTATTAGAAATTATGTCAATTTGAATATTGTGTTCTAAAATAACGCGGTTATTATTTTAGTATTAATTAATAATTAATATTCACGTAATTATAAGTAAGATTACATTACAATTATGACAAGTATTTTTGGCTTGAAAATCAGTGTTTTGAATATTAAAATAATAAATTATTCTAGTTAATGCCAAATGACAAAAATTAAAATCAAATCTGTTCTAATTTTACTAATATGACTAATTAATTTAGAAATACATACAAAAATGAAAATAAAATTGGTTAATTTAAAAACTTCAAAAAATTATGGAAAGATTTTGAAATGAGTTTAATATTATGGAGAGTATTAAAACCATTAAAATTTTGTTGAAAGATTGGTTAAATTTTGAATTTAAAAGGAGTTTAAATATGTTAATTAAATTGTAGTAAAACCATTAATACAATTTATTGAGTTTAACTATCCATATTAGTTATTTTAAAAAATAAGGATAATCAAACTCAATAAATTGTATTAATGGGATACTTAAACCTTGTTGCAAGTAAAGCTCGGAAATTTATTTAAGTTATAACTTATTCATTCGGTTTTTCTAACAAATAAGGAAAGTCAAAAGATATAAATTGTAACAATGAGATAATTAGGTTATTATTTCGGTCAAACCACAAATTAAGGAATGAGTTTATAAAAATAGAAAAAATTAAAAACATAAAAAAGGGTTGTTCATTCGGTTTTTTTTAAATAAGGAATGTCAAACTTTATAAAGTGCCATAATTGGATTCTTAAATGTGTATAAATCTAAAAATGTAAACTAATATGAATGGTCAAAAACGATTTAAAATTAATGGACAAAAACGATTTAATATGAATTGTCAGATACTTAAATCGGTCGGAAATTTATTTAAGTTATAATTATTTATTCAATTTTTTTAACAAATAAGGCAAGTCAAAAAATATAAATTGTAATAATGGGATAATTAAGTTATTATTACGGTCAAACCACAAATTAAGTAATGAGTTTATAAAAATGGAAAAAATTAAAAACATAAAAAATGGTTGTTCATTCAGTTTTTTAAAAAAATATGAAATGTCAAACTCTAAAATTGTATTAATGCGATTCTTCAATGTGTATAAATCTAAAAATGTAAACTAATAAAAGATTGGAAATTATAATGCGATTTTAAATTAGACGGAATATTTGTCACTTAATTGAAAGTTGACAGAAACAATAGAATAATGATTATATTAATATAGTTAATTTAATGTATATTATAATCTTATAAATAAGGAATATACATAAATATTTAAAAAAATATACATCAATATTAAAAAAATTAAAAAAATACATCTTATTAATTAATGTTCAATCCATGCAATTAGCTTATATGAGTCGGAACAATAACCTGAAATGATAAAGTCAAATATTAATAGTCATATTATGGAAGATTTTAATTATAATTTTATAACCTGAAAATTTGAATGGTCTTACCGGAAAAACGAAACAGTGATAATGACGATGGTATCTCCGATTTTTATTTAGAAGGTAAAATGAAATATACCGTACATCAATCGGGACAATAACCTAAAATAATTAAGTTTTATTATAACATTGATATTATGGAAGATTTGAATTATAATTTATAATCGGAAAATTTAAATTGGCCTTACCGGAAAAAGAATAATGATAATATCCATGGATGAACCTTTATATTTAGAACCTAGAAGAACAACATGTAAAAGAAAAAAAAATAGGAAAAATATAAAACTTCAAATAAATGTAAAACAACCATTGTTATAGGTATAACACATGAACGGAAAAACGTAAAAACGTATAAATATTAGCTTCATCGCTGTTTTTGATTTAGAACCTAAACTGATTTTTTAAAATCAGTTAACAATGAAAATAAAGATAAAAAGTTTAGATCTACAATAACCGGAAGAAAATATGATATTGCCGGAAAAAGATATAACATTGTCGGGAAATCATATAACATTGTTGGTCATTAGAGTATAATATATAACCTTACCGGAAAACGATTAATCTCGATCTACATTACCGGAATATAGAAGATGATGGATGGTAGAGTTAGTAAGCAGAGAGAGAGAGAGAGAGATTAAAATGATTATGGTGAAAAAATCTTAAGGTTTAAATAAGTTTTTTGGATGTGTTGTGAATATGACACGTGGCAGCATAATAGACACTATGAGAATGAAAACATGATGAGTTGGAGGCCTAGGTGGACAACCTAGTAGACATGTGGAGGAATTGTATTGATTTAATAGATTAGTAAAATGTTGTGTGAATTTTACTCTTGATTTCTTTCCTTCCATATCGATACATGTATTTGTACTTATCAAAGGACTTTTAGGCTAATGGAATTAAAAAGTAAATGTGTTGATTTATGGTTTGTTTGGTATGAGGTAATTAAATAGATGAGACAATGGGATTTTTAGGGAAATGAAATGAACAAATAATTAAGGTAGAATGGAAGGATCTATACTTGTAAGAGAGGAAGGGGCACTAGTGTGGGTAAGGTTTATGGGTTGTTTACCACATGGCAAACCCACCCGTAACAATGTGGGTAGTTTGTCAAATTACAATTTGTGACAAAGGTTTACCATATGGCAAACCCATTGGGGGTTTTTGAAAAATTAAACTCACATTAATATTTCAATGAATTTTTAATTTTAATTACGTTTAATTGTTTTTTTATTTTTAAATTTAAAGAAAAAAAGTTTTAGGGTACTTGTGGGTATGTGTTTCCAGTTATTTTATGGTTTGTGGGTACTTAAGAGTATAAATGAAATAACTGTGTATGATTGGTCGGTGCATGGGTACCACCCATGACTGCCCCCTCCCCTAGAAGGAACAAATAATTTTACACTTCGATCATTTCATTGGCTTGTTTGATTTATTCAATGGGAATAGAATGATCTATATTTTGTGTTGTATGGAATTTAGGAAAAGACGAAGGATTGAAACACAAATGTGGTGGTAGTAATCGAGGTGGTGCTGGCTAGTGGCGGGCGATGGTGTTGGAGGGGCCGGCGATGGTGGCGTTGCTAGGTAGTGTTGGTGGTGGCAACGATAGTGGCCAGAGACGGTGGTGGTGGTGGTGGCTGGAGGTGACGGTGGTGGTGTTGGCAACCAGAGGTTATGGTGGTTGCGGGCGGAGGCGGTGGTTGCGGGCGGAGGTGGTACTGCTTGTAGTCGTGGTGGTTGCGAGTGGAGGAGGTGGTGGTAGTTGCGGCAAGAGGTGGCGATTGCTTGTAGAGTTGTAGTGGTGGTGTTGGTGTTGATGATGGTGGTGGCGAATGATGTAACACCCCGACCAAAGGCGGATTATACATCGGGGCGCCACATATTGTTTCATTACTCGTGACACTATTGGTGTCAATATTTATTAATACACATTTTATCGCGCACAGCGCAGCGGGGAAAATAAAGAACATAAATCAAACATAAATCAATATATTATAAATTATAACATTCAAACATAATTAACTTGTCTTGATACATTTTAATCTAGGTCCAAAAGTAAAAACGTCCTATGTGTCCACAAGCTCCAAAACAGCTACTGCAAACCTGAACATGTGTTAAAATAAACGTCAAACACTTGCGTGTTGGTGAGAAATCAAGTTTAATACAATACATAGATAACAATAAATCTGCGCGCAACATGTGTATGTCTGGTTTTCAACAAGGGTGTAATCTGATCGGGACCAACTCTAAGAGACAAGACTGCCAGTGCTCACAATTGAGCTCACAAACAAGACTAACTGTGCAAGTGTAACAAAAGAGAAAATCATAAACGAATGTTCTCCCGTGTTCATCTAATGGTACCATGAAAACTGCGGAATAGACCGTCAATACGGTTAATGATCCACACATACAAATAAACAGCCAAGTCTACGTCCTCAACACATGGGATACTGCGCGACTAAAGTTCATAAACAGTTTAAGACTCAAGTTTTGTATGAACACATGAACATCCCAAAGCATTTAAAATAAAAAGGGATTAGATACGAGATAACTCACTTGATAAACGATGCGGTGTAAGATAAAGCAAGAACCAACTTTAAACAAGCACAAGTTAACCTATAAATAAGATTATTGTTTTAATGATCTGTTTTAAGTCTTGATAATAAGTTAGCATAATTAATAAGTAAATTATTATATAATATATAT
This sequence comes from Bidens hawaiensis, assembly GCF_021521415.1. Lineage (NCBI taxonomy): Eukaryota > Viridiplantae > Streptophyta > Magnoliopsida > Asterales > Asteraceae > Bidens > Bidens hawaiensis. The sequence continues at coordinate 259,443 of NW_027494811.1, read as the reverse complement.
ATATTACCGGAAAAGCAGGACAGAACAGGGAGGAAGACGGAGGCAGAGAGGAAGACGGCAGAGAGAGCAAGGAGCAAGAGAACAGGAGAGATTAAGTGTTTTGTGTGTGTAGTGTTAGGAAAAATAATGTTATTATTATTTATAGGAAAACCCTAGGAGACATAAATCCAGAAAAGGTTCCAAGACAAACAGAACAAGACAAAACAAAAGATAGCAAAAGATATCAAAAGATATGGCAGCTGCAGGGGGCAAGATAAAGCTGACAGGGAACAGTAAAAAGCATGGGCGGATCAGATAAAGGTACTGGTCAAGCATGGCAAAAGCAGATCTCAAAAGATAATGTCAGTCACTTTATCTGTCAACCAATGGGGTTGGTACGCATGCAGCGCCGAAAGTAACTATTCAGACATTAGATGGGTCAGGTCAACGGCTCAAAAGATAAGACAACACAAAAGCAAACGGCTAGATTTAAACAGAAGATACAAAGGTTAAGCGCGGGAAGGCTGAGTGCGCGAGCGCGAAGGCTGGCACAACAATCCTTAGCGCACTGCGGGAAGAATCACAAATCCTTCGCGTGCTGCGTGAAGAACAAGAATTCTAAGCGCATCGCGGGAAGAACATACATTCTTAGCGCATTGCGGGAAGAACATGCATTCTTAGCGCGCTGCGAGAAGAGTTCTCTTCACGCATCGCAGGAACAAGATGTCTTCACGCAGGCTTCCTATGTAAGGAGTCTGGCGCGTGGAGCTGCAGACATCCTTAGGCGGAAAGAACCAAAGGACAAGCAAAGAGTTAGAAGAAAAAGAGGAAACAAGGCTTAAGGGCGGGACAGCGACAAGAGGGAACAGAAGGCGGAAAGAGAGAAGAGGGATGGGACGGCGGAAAGAAAGAGAGAGAGAGGCGGGAAGGAAAATATATATATATTATTATTAAAAGTAAAATATAAGTATAAATAAATATTAAATCATAAAAAAAAGAGATCGGGTCAGAGAAACGGGTACCTGGGTCGGGTCGGATCAGGGCAGATGTCACAGTCTCCCCTACTTTAAGAAATTTCGTCCCGAAATTTATCTCGAAGTAGGTTGCGCAGAGAACAGGTGCGGGTACTTGATCTTCATTTGATCTTCCCTTTCCCATGTAAACTCGGCTCCGCGCTTGGACTCCCAGCGAACTTTCACGATAGGGATACGACTGCGCTTGGTTTGCTTAACCTCGCGATCCATAATCTCAACAGGCTTCTCAACGAAATGCATAGATTCATCAATTTGAACTTCATCAAGTGGGATGTGAAGGTTCTCGTCAGCTAAACACTTCTTGAGATTGGATACATGGAACGTTGGATGCACATTACTGAGCGCGGGCGGCAGGTCAAGTCTGTAGGCAACTTTTCCCGCACGCGCGAGAATCTTGAATGGACCAACATAACGAGGAGCAAGCTTACCCTTCTTCCCAAAGCGGACAACACCTTTCCAAGGCGACACCTTGAGGAGAACAAGATCACCAACTTGAAATTCGAGAGGCTTTCGCCTACGATCTGCGTAACTCTTCTGTCGGCTTCGGGCAGTCAGCAGATGATCACGGATCTTGGCGATTTTATCGGTTGTCTCTTGAACAAGTTCGGGTCCTGTGATTTGAGCTTCACCCACTTCGCTCCAACAAATCGGGGAGCGGCACTTACGACCGTAAAGTGCTTCAAATGGGGCCATACCGATACTGGAATGATAGCTGTTATTATAAGAGAACTCAATCAAAGGCAGGTGCGAATCCCAATTACCTCCAAAATCAAGAACACAAGATCGGAGCATGTCCTCAAGAGTTTGAATAGTTCGCTCAGACTGACCGTCAGTCTGAGGATGATATGCCGTACTCATGTCCAAGCGAGTTCCTAGCGCAGATTGGAGAGATTTCCAAAAGCGAGATATAAAACGGCCATCGCGATCGGATATGATGCTCAAAGGAGTACCATGGCGGCAGACAATTTCCTTGACATAAAGCTGCGCGAGTTGCTCAACACGGTAGTTTTCACGAATGGGCAGAAAGTGAGCAGACTTAGTCAATCGATCCACTATTACCCAAATGCTATCATGCTTGCTTGCTGTCAAAGGTAACTTGGTAATAAAGTCCATCGCTACACATTCCCATTTCCACGTAGGAATTTCTGGTTGTTCGAGCAAACCAGATGGGCGTTGGTGTTCAGCTTTTACTTTAGAACAAGTCAGGCATTTAGCTACGAACACAGCAATATCCTTTTTCATACCGGGCCACCAATAAGTAATGCGCAAATCCTTGTACATCTTATCAGCGTCAGGATGAACGGAATATCGAGATTTATGCGCTTCACTCAGGATATCAGCGCGAAGATTCTCATCAAAGGGGATCCAGATGCGACTGAGATAGCAGAGAATTCCACTCAGATTAGGGACAAAGAGTGCTTCCGCGCCACACGCTAACTCGGCGCGAAGGTTACCGTTACTGATGGATGCGCGCTGCGCGTCACGAATACGCGATTCAAGGTTGCTTTGAATCGGCGCGAAGTGAAGATGCGTGCGCGGCAAAATACAGTTAAGCTGGCAGGGTTTTCGGCTGAGCGCATCGGCTACCACATTAGCCTTACCAGGATGATACCGGATCTCACAATCGTAATCGCTGATGAGTTCGTTCCATCGGCGTTGCCTCATGTTAAGTTCCTTTTGATCAAAGATATGCTGAAGGCTTTTATGGTCAGTGTAGAGGATACACTTAGTACCATAAAGGTAGTGTCTCCAGATCTTCAAGGCAAAAACAACTGCACCAAGTTCGAGGTCGTGAGTTGTATAATTCTTTTCATGAACCTTAAGTTGCCTTGATGCGTAAGCGATAACCTTGCCTCGTTGCATAAGAACACAACCAAGACCTTGGTTGGATGCATCGCAATACACGACAAAATCATCATTACCCTCAGGTAGCGCAAGAACAGGAGCTTCACACAACAAACGCTTGAGCGTCAGAAAGGCTTCTTCTTGCTTCGAGCCCCAAATATACGGTTTACCTTTGTGCGTAAGGGCTGTTAAAGGCAAAGCGATCTTTGAAAAGTTCGAAATAAAGCGCCGGTAATAACCAGCTAAGCCTAGAAAGGAACGGATCTCAGAAGGAGAGGATGGCGTAATCCAGTTCTTGATTGCTTCAATCTTGGATGGGTCGACATGAATACCCATCTTGTTTACAACATGACCAAGAAACTGTACTTCATCAGACCAGAATTCACACTTGGAAAGCTTAGCATAGAGCTGCTCGGTTCGAAGCTTCTGCAACACTAACCGAAGATGTTGCTCATGCTCGGCCTTGGTCTTAGAATACACCAGAACATCATCGATAAACACGATCACGAATTTATCCAAGAAAGGCCTACACACCCGATTCATTAGATCCATGAAAACGGCGGGTGCGTTGGTTAGACCGAAGGACATGACCAAGAATTCAAAATGGCCATAACGAGTTCGAAAAGCAGTCTTCGGAACATCTTCATCGCGGATGCGCAACTGGTGATAGCCAGAGCGGAGATCAATCTTCGAGAAACAAGAGGCACCTTGGAGTTGATCAAAGAGGTCGTTAATACGCGGTAAGGGATACCGGTTTTTAATGGTGAGTTTGTTCAACTCGCGGTAATCAATACACATGCGAAACGATCCATCTTTCTTTTTAACGAACAACACCGGAGCACCCCAGGGCGAAGAGCTAGGGCGAATGAATCCTTTAGCAGTCAACTCTTGAAGTTGGCTTGCCAATTCTTGCATCTCAGCGGGTGCAAGACGATAAGGAGATTTAGCCACGGGGGAAGCACCAGGGACAAGATCAATACGGAACTCGACTTCACGAGCGGGAGGGATACCAGGAAGATCATCAGGAAAAACTTCAGGGAAATCACGCACAACAGGGATATCGCGAAGCTTCTTTCCTTCATCGGGTTTAACCACATGGGCTAGAAATGCAATACACTTCTTCCGCAAGAGTCTTTGGGCTTCGGCGCAAGACATAAGTTTAAGACCACTGGAGGGTTTTTCGCCGTAGATGTGAAGGTCACCATTTTCTCGAGGAATGCGAATCAACTTCTTGGCGCAAATAACTTCGGCGCGATTATGCGAGAGCCAGTCCATACCAATAATAACATCAAAGCTTCCAAGAGGCATAGGGATGAGGTCGATCAGAAAATCGTTTTCGTTAAGATTAAGCGTACAATCTTTAATCACCGAGTTAATTAAAACAGTTTCACCGTTAGCCAATTCAACTGAAAAATCTTCTTTTAAATCGTTGCGCGGTCGCGCAAGCTTCTGCTCGAAGGCGCGAGAGATAAAGCTTCGATCGGCGCCAGTATCAAAAAGTACAGAAGCATAAAATCCGTTGAGCAAAAATGTACCATTAACTACGTCATTATTCGCTTGCGCTTGGTGCGCGGTTATGTTAAAAGCTCGTCCACGCGTCACTTGGTTCGAAATCTGGTTCACCGGATTCGCTTGTGTGATTTGCACTTGCAGTCTCGGGCACGCGTTCCGGAAATGACTGGGATCACCGCAGTTAAAGCACGATCTGGGTCGTGGGTTTTGGTAGATTGATTGTGGGTTCTGCGGGTAGACTGGTGGTGTTGGCGCAATTGGATTGGCGGGAAGGACTCTACAGTTTTCAGCAGTGTGACCAGTACGGCCACATCGGTTACAAAGTCGACACGGGGTTTGGGTTGGGTGGTGAAATCTACAGGTTGGGCAAAAGGGATGGTTTCCTGTGTAAGGTTTCTTAGGAGGCGGGGCAGGGAGTGCTGGATTGGTTAGGGCATAGTTGTGAACTACAGGGGGAGTTGGGTAAGCTGACAGAGGGTTAGGCGCGTAAACTGGGGGTTGGTATGCGGGTTGCTGGACAATGGGCGGGTTGGTAAGCGCATAGGCCTTGCGCCTGCGCTTGAGGTTGTTACGGTTTGAGGGTTCTGGTTTGGTTTCTGCGGGTTCAGGGGCAGTTTTGGTGGGTTTGGTCTTCTCAGATCCCCGCAGGAACAGGGTTCCTGCTCTGACATGGTTGTCGCTGAGCACAGCGGCCAACTCAATGGCGTCAGAGAGGGTAACTGGGTTTCTGGCCCATACAGAATCTTGAATTTCCATGGGGAGACCCCCAAGGAATTTCTCGATTGCTCGGCGTGAAGGGGTAACAAGGTGAGGGACCAGTAAGCTTAGCTCGTGGAAGCGCGTCGCGTACTCGCGCGCTTCACCGCTGTATTGCTTCAAGTTCCAGAATTCTTCCTCCAGGCGCTTAATTTCGTTGGGAGGGCAGAATTCTCGCGTAAGAATTTCCTTGAATTCCTCCCATGTCATGCTAGAAGCAGCTTCTGCGCCACGCGCATGAGTTACTCCATTCCACCATGTAAGCGCTCTGGATTCCAGGACACTGGAAGCATATAGGGTTCGTCTGTCTGAGGGGCATTGGGTGTGGAGGAAAGTGTTTTCTATCTTCTCGAGCCACTGGAGCATCACGGTGGCTCCTTCAAGACCTGTGAACTTTGGAGGGTTACCCGCGTTAAAGGACTTAATGTTATAACTCGAAGTATTGGTATTGTTTTGGCTCAAAGCTTGGGCTATTGCGGCGGCCATTTCCTGGGAACGTTGCTGTCTACGCATGCGCGAGGCTTCTCTTCTCTGAAATCGGCGAGATAGCGGAGGCATTCTATAAAAGTTTTAATTTTAGTTAATATCTTGGTTTTATCGCAAAGTATAACTTTATAAAGCTTGGTTTCACGGAGTTAGATGCTATCAAAAGTTAAAGTAAAATAAATGACCCAAAATGCAGACTTAATAAAGGTAACAAATTCGAATCAAAAATCGACAATTCATGTATCACCATGACTTTCCGAATTCCCAATTTAAAATATACGAGTAAACGAGTATTGGAGATTGACGATTCATGTATCACCATGAATTTCCAATCTTCAATATAAAATATACAAGAAAATGAGTATTGGAGGTTGACAATTCATGTATCACCATGACTTTTCAAGTCTCCAACCTCAGAACATAATCGTAAATGGAAATTGAAAATCAACTATTCATGTATCACCATGACTTTTCGGATTTTCAATCCCAACAAACGAATATGTAAGTAAAATCAATAAAAATCGAAATTCACAAAAATCGAAATATCGCGGAATAAAACATAAAATCATATACTGCGCAAGTGCGAGCATATTCATAAATAACGAGTAATTAACAATAAGCGCGCAAACATGAGATTTCTCTCATGCGCGAGAAGGGACTCTTAGGTATTCTAGGCCGTTACGTCTAACCACCTATCCTAAAGTCAACGAGCTCTGATACCAATCTGTAACACCCCGACCAAAGGCGGATTATACATCGGGGCGCCACATATTGTTTCATTACTCGTGACACTATTGGTGTCAATATTTATTAATACACATTTTATCGCGCACGCGCAGCGGGGAAAATAAAGAACATAAATCAAACATAAATCAATATATTATAAATTATAACATTCAAACATAATTAACTTGTCTTGATACATTTTAATCTAGGTCCAAAAGTAAAAACGTCCTATGTGTCCACAAGCTCCAAAACAGCTACTGCAAACCTGAACATGTGTTAAAATAAACGTCAAACACTTGCGTGTTGGTGAGAAATCAAGTTTAATACAATACATAGATAACAATAAATCTGCGCGCAACATGTGTATGTCTGGTTTTCAACAAGGGTGTAATCTGATCGGGACCAACTCTAAGAGACAAGACTGCCAGTGCTCACAATTGAGCTCACAAACAAGACTAACTGTGCAAGTGTAACAAAAGAGAAAATCATAAACGAATGTTCTCCCGTGTTCATCTAATGGTACCATGAAAACTGCGGAATAGACCGTCAATACGGTTAATGATCCACACATACAAATAAACAGCCAAGTCTACGTCCTCAACACATGGGATACTGCGCGACTAAAGTTCATAAACAGTTTAAGACTCAAGTTTTGTATGAACACATGAACATCCCAAAGCATTTAAAATAAAAAGGGATTAGATACGAGATAACTCACTTGATAAACGATGCGGTGTAAGATAAAGCAAGAACCAACTTTAAACAAGCACAAGTTAACCTATAAATAAGATTATTGTTTTAATGATCTGTTTTAAGTCTTGATAATAAGTTAGCATAATTAATAAGTAAATTATTATATAATATATATATATTACCGGAAAAGCAGGACAGAACAGGGAGGAAGACGGAGGCAGAGAGGAAGACGGCAGAGAGAGCAAGGAGCAAGAGAACAGGAGAGATTAAGTGTTTTGTGTGTGTAGTGTTAGGAAAAATAATGTTATTATTATTTATAGGAAAACCCTAGGAGACATAAATCCAGAAAAGGTTCCAAGACAAACAGAACAAGACAAAACAAAAGATAGCAAAAGATATCAAAAGATATGGCAGCTGCAGGGGGCAAGATAAAGCTGACAGGGAACAGTAAAAAGCATGGGCGGATCAGATAAAGGTACTGGTCAAGCATGGCAAAAGCAGATCTCAAAAGATAATGTCAGTCACTTTATCTGTCAACCAATGGGGTTGGTACGCATGCAGCGCCGAAAGTAACTATTCAGACATTAGATGGGTCAGGTCAACGGCTCAAAAGATAAGACAACACAAAAGCAAACGGCTAGATTTAAACAGAAGATACAAAGGTTAAGCGCGGGAAGGCTGAGTGCGCGAGCGCGAAGGCTGGCACAACAATCCTTAGCGCACTGCGGGAAGAATCACAAATCCTTCGCGTGCTGCGTGAAGAACAAGAATTCTAAGCGCATCGCGGGAAGAACATACATTCTTAGCGCATTGCGGGAAGAACATGCATTCTTAGCGCGCTGCGAGAAGAGTTCTCTTCACGCATCGCAGGAACAAGATGTCTTCACGCAGGCTTCCTATGTAAGGAGTCTGGCGCGTGGAGCTGCAGACATCCTTAGGCGGAAAGAACCAAAGGACAAGCAAAGAGTTAGAAGAAAAAGAGGAAACAAGGCTTAAGGGCGGGACAGCGACAAGAGGGAACAGAAGGCGGAAAGAGAGAAGAGGGATGGGACGGCGGAAAGAAAGAGAGAGAGAGGCGGGAAGGAAAATATATATATATTATTATTAAAAGTAAAATATAAGTATAAATAAATATTAAATCATAAAAAAAAGAGATCGGGTCAGAGAAACGGGTACCTGGGTCGGGTCGGATCAGGGCAGATGTCACAAATGAGGGAACAAAATGAAAAAAGAAAACAAAGGGGAGTGAGTAAATATTTTGGATTGTTAGAGGGAATGAGATTTCTTGCGGAATAGGTTTTCATTAACCATCATAAAATATTCTTTTTCATTTCCTCACAATAGTTCATATGATTCTTTATGTGATTAATGCATACCAAACACTACCTTATAAAACTTGTGCTAGTAAGTTTGGGACGGTTGTTGTTTAAAAACATATATAGGGGAGGGATATTTTGAGAACTTGATGAGTTGTAAGAACTCAATATTGGATCACACATTTAATTAAATGAGTTAGAATATGTGTCTGAGATTAAATTTGACTAAAAAATGAATCATGATAGAGAATAAATATTTTTGTTGATTACACAAGTTTAAACTTTAGTTACACATGTGTAAAAAGTTGATTCGGTGTGTAAAAAATTACGGTATTTTTTTGTACATTACTTACACTTACGTATTACACATATGTAAAAAAAATTCAAAAAAAAAATTGTTACGTTGAGTTCTTTCGAGTTCTTAAAACTCAAAGCGGTTCTCAAAAGAAATCAATCCTAACATATATATATATGTATATATATAGGGAATTGTTCATGCGAGAAGTAAAGTTATAGCGAGAAGTGCGAGAAGTTAATCTGGACAACTCATTTTATTTTCAATCTTGAATCATTAAAAATATATGAAAAGGTTATTAAAGTAATATAAATGTATTATCTCTCTCATTATTATATATAATTAAACCAATGCAGGTAACACTTCTAACTAATATAATTAATCTAATCACAATAACTAAAAAGATTTAAAAATTAATAAATTCATAAAACAATAAACTAATCTTCACATTTTTTTACCTTATCGCTTGAATTCACCCTACACAACTATAAATTTGTCCTATACCTTTGCAAACTTTTCCTACATATCTTTAATTTTTTCGTACACGTCTAAATTCATTTCCTACACATTTTCAATTTCTTCACACGCATGTTTTTTGTCCTACACATCTGTAAATGTTTCCTGTGTATATATAATTTCTTCCTACACAACTTTAATTTTCTGATACACATCTTAATTTCTTTCCTACACATCTTTAAGTTTCTTATACACAACATATTTTTTTCCAACACGTCTACGATTTCGCCATACACTTTTTTCTTTGATCCTACACATCTTCAATTTTTCCTACGCATATTTAGTTTCTTACTACACATCTTCATTTTTTTTCCCTACACATGTTCAATTTTCTCATACACATCTTTCTTCTTCTCATACACATCTTATTTCTTTTCCTACACAATTTCAGTTTCTTCATACATAATTTTTTCCGTCTTACAAACATTCAATTTTTTTTTTCAAAATATCAATGGATGATGAAGATATTATATTGCTTAAATGTTATAAATTAAAAACTTTTTATTAGTGAAAAAACAACAAATTTAAATCTTACACTAACATATAATATAATAAATAAATTGAAACTTACAAATCATAAATTTTTGAGCTTTTATTTAGGGATAGATGAGATAAATTAAATAATAGATTATTTTTTCTACCTATACTACCATTTTCTTATATATTTTAATAACTTTCAAGTTTTATTAATTACAATAAATGCAATAATGTTTCAACCGATTAATAATCTAATGGTTGAGATCACTTCTTGCACTTCTCGCGATAAAATCACTTCTGAAATGAACCTAAACCTATATATATATATATATGTATATATATATGTATGTATAGAGAGAGAGACAATGTTATAATAAGAAGTAAATTTTTCCTAAAAAGTGTAGAAAGTATGTTTTCATCATTAGATCTAATAAAACACACCGCATAATAAACACACTTTCCATATCCACCATTAGATCAACATATCTAACGCTTCAGATTACTTTCTACATTTCTTAGACACACTTCACTTCTTATTTTAACCTCACCCTATATATATATATATATATATATATTTAACATGTTGCATTTATTGATGTTTTAATTATAACTGATTGTTCCTTGCCAAAGGATATATTTTGATGGGTAAAGTTAAAATACAAAGGACAATAAAAATGAGAAGTGTGAGAATGAATCCAGTCAATTGATCATATATTTGAATGACTAAGATTAATTTAATAAATAAAAATTGATGGAAAGGGCATGAAGGTAATAACTCACATTTGTTGACTTTCTCTCTCCACATGCAAGGCACATGCCAATTCCCCCATCATTTTAAAATGTCCATAACTTTTTCATACGACATTATTTTTTTTTAAAAAAATCACCATATTAATAAGCGTTTTTTATCTTTAATATGAGTATCATATTGTTATATAAAAATAAAAATTAATGGGTTTTTTAATTGTGTTTTTTTGTTGTTTATTGTGTCATTGTGTAATATGTTGTTTCCATTGTGTTTTACGTTTTAAGTCATTGTGTTATATATATTCACCATTGTGTCTTACGTTTTAGGCCATTGTGTTATACGTATTCACCATTGTGTCTTACGTTTTAGGTCATTGTGTTATACGTATTCACCATTGTGTTTTACGTTTCAAGTTATTGTGTAACATGTATTAATCATTGTGTTTTATGTATTAGATAATTTGTTATTATTTTATCATTATTTTTACATATTATTATTACACAATGGTGTTATTAGTATTTAAAAAACATAATGATGAGTTGAAATACACAATAACAAAAAAACACAATGACGAAAAAAGACACAATGATAAGCGAAAAGACACAGTGGTGTGCGAAAAGACACAGTGGCGAAAAAAGACACAATGGTGTGCGAAAAGACACAATGATGTGCGAAAAGACACAATGAAGAAAAATGACACAATGACGAAAAAAGACACAATGATAAGCAAAAATACACAATGGTGTGCGAAAAGACACAATGACGTGATTTTTGTTTTAAACTTTATATAACAACAATCATACTCATATTAAAGATAAAGCTTGTTATTATGATGGATTTTTTTTTTAAAAAAAAATATCATACGAAAAAGTTATAAACGTTCTAAAATGATGGGGGTATTAACATATGCCTTGCATGTGGAGAGAGAAAATATGTACAATTACCTTTATACCCTTTTTTCTTTGGTTCCCACTTGACACATGTCAATTATTATGGCTTCTCACCCTTCTCATTTTTATTACCCTTTGTAGAATAACTTGACCCATATTTTGATTATATTTTATTCTTGATATAGATATATTTTAAGTGTTTGGATTAAATACAAATAATTTTTATTATTAAAAATGTATAAATAATTAGTTTAATTATTTTTATTACTCTATAATTTCTGAAGTAGAGTAATTATTATTACACTATTTTATTTTTTATAGCATAATTATTTTAGTTTAAAACTGTAATCACTCTAGTTATTTGTATGCTTAGTAGGTTAATTTTTTTGTATAGGATCACATCTCTATATAAGACTCAGTTATCTACTCTTATATTAACCAAAGGGATTGTAGCTCGACATTATCAATTTATTAGATAAAGTGGAGTCACTCCCAAATAGTAAGGCTTTAAGGGTTCAAGTCTTATAGTGGACAGAGTATGTAATTTTAAGAGTAGATTAGTTTGCCATTCAGAAGAAGAAGAAGAAGAAGAAACACCCCTAATTTTGTAAAGGACAAATTTCGTGTATACCTCTACAAACTTTCAAACTATCGTTAAAGCTTAGGTCAGGTTATTTTACAAAGAGAGACAAAAAAGAGAATGATGAGAAAATTTTGTAGCAACAAAAAACCCTCAAAAAAATAATTAATTAAAAAACTCATAGCTCAAAATTTAATAAAAACGATAGAAAATACAAAAATGTTACCCAAATATTGAGAAAAAAGATCATTGTGTCTTTGTATATATCATTGTGCTTTGTTTTTATTTTCGTAAGTAATTGTGTCTTTTCCCTATATTGTGTTATATTACTCAACATTGTATTATATTTTGTTCGACATTGTGTTTTTTTTTGCGATCTGTTATGTCATTTTTTATTTATTATTTGTAACATCCCAAAATTTTGTATAATAAATAATATAGTATATTGACTCGTTATAACGGAAAAGTTACTTGAGTTAATAAATAAATAGTAAAATGGTATAAAAGGGAAGATAAGTAGGCTAATTAAAGAGAATTAAGCATTGACTAAAAAGGAAAGATGGGCCTTAAGTCCATGGGTTTAAGGGAGTATAAATACCACTTAAACCCTAAATATTTCCATTTTCATCCATCTTATCCATCTTATTCTCTCTCTACACCTTAAAACACACACTTAAGCTATATATACCTTTCTTAGCTGTCGCCTCTTTATTCAAACCATAAACCGATCATCACAATCATAGATCTTCGATCATACAAGTGAGCTAACAAGTCCAAGATCGTGTATCAAGCTAGTCGTGACCTTATTAACGTCTAAAGGTATGTTCCTTACGTTTAAAGATTTCATTTTTATCAACGATTTACCACGAAACTTGACCCTAGAGTAGATTGGACCTAAATGTTTCATAAAAATACAAACTTTATGATTAAAATGAACTTGATGGACCTATGGCAATATGCGGCTCGTAGATGAACCCTAGATCTAGCATAGAACGTTTTAAAGTTATAAAGGTCTAAGCTTTATGCCTAAAACGGGATAGATCTTGAAGCCGTGGTAGTAATGAGTATAAACCGGTTATGAATAATGTTAATAAGGGGTTAAAGGTTCATGATTTGAACCATAGAACAAGTTAATGGGCAAGGTGGACACGTAAGATAGGAAGATTAGCTGAACTGGGGGTTCTCGGCTAAATCTAAGGGTTTTCGGTCAACAGGCAGTCAACACGAGAGTTCGCGGTCAACGAGAGTTCTCGGTGACCATGTGTTCTCGGTCAAAAATATGTGTTCTCGGTAACCCCATGTTCTCGGTCAAACACATGGGTTTTCGGTCAAAAAGGATTTCGGTCAAACATGGGTTTTCGGTCAACATATGTTCTCTGCTAAGAGTTCTCGGCTGAGCCCGTTCATGTTGGGCCTGAATGATGATTGGGCCTAGGTGCTCTAATGAACAGTTGGGCTGGCCTAACTAGATCCACAAACTTTAAGCTCATAACCCATCTAAGCAACAAGTCCAACTTAGAAAATGATTTAAAATGTTAATGGAAAATGTGTCAAGGTAGTTAATGAAAATAAAATTTTTCCAAGCTGACCTTGCAGCTTAACCCCAGCCAGGGGCTCTGCCCCTTGGACCCCGCTAGGGGCTGTCGCCCCTAGAACACCGCTGCCAGGGGCGCTGCCCCCGGACCCCCGTTCGTTGAGGGCAATGATTAAACTAGAAACACGATATGGGAAGTGATAGTTAAATTGATACGTGTAATTGTTATACAGTTAGTCGTGCACAGCTCAAGAAAGGGATAACCATAAACGGTGAACGTGACCGCATTCAGGTGAGTTTCTAGCCCCATTTCCTTGTTATGTTTTCGGGGCTGTGTGCATACTCGATATGACAGTTAATACACTTACCTTAAATGGTAAGTGTATGTCATGTATGATTTATGTGATAGATATTATGTTATGTATGTGAACGAAAACTTGTCGGTACGTGAACGATCTTCGGATATTGCACGTATTGTCAAGGGAGGTATGAATATGAAAAGTGATGTGTATGATATGTATATATATATACAACACATGAGTATGTAATAATAATTAAAGAAAGTATATGTATGTTATGGGCATGAAGAGTCAGTATGTACGAAGATGAAGAAGAAAGGAATCAGACTCTAATAATATCTGAGATAGAGAAGAAAAGGATCAGACCCTAATAATATCTAAGATAGAGAAGTAGAAAGGGATCAGACGCTAATAATATCTGAGATAGACAAAAAAGGGATCAGACCCTAATAATATCTGAGATAGACAAAGGAAAGAGGGACCAGCCCCTAATAATATCTGAGATAGAAAAGAAAGGGATCAGACCCTAATAATATCTGAGATAGAATGGATAGTAAATATAAAGTATGTACGTATGTATGAAGGTATGAAATGAAGGTAAATTAGTGAAATAATTATTATGTATCTTCGGATGCATGATTGAAGGTACTTTATAATTATTTCATAATAATTATTATGAAATAATTATTATGTATTGTATGATGAATGATTAACTAGAACTCACTCAGCGTAGCTGACTTTTAGTATGCACGCAGGTGAGTAGGATGCGACAGCTGGCGTGAGCGGGACACATGGCAGAAGAATAAAAGCCTGGAATCTGAAGACCTGCTATGTTTTATAAGTTATGTTTTGATTTTGGAAAGACAAAGTGAATGTTTTAAGACATGTTATGAGTTTATTATGCAACGTTTATGAAATTTTTATATTCCGCGTATGTTTTTATTAACTCTGATAAATAGAACCATGTTGATGAGTAAATCCAACGTCCAAATGTGAGGCACCGGTAACGGGGCCTTACATAATTGTGTTTTTTTTATTTTCATTATTTTGTCTTTTTTCTCGGCATTTTGTCTTTTTGTCAATTTATTTTTTTTTATTTTAGTTTTTTCGTTTTTTATTTATATTTTGAGTATGATTTTTTTTTATTATTTGTTTTGAAAATTATTTGAGGGATTTTTTTTACACAAATCCTTCTCACACTTCTCATTCGTCTCCCTTTTCATTTTAACTTTATCCTTAAAACTCAATGTAATAAAATATCACATATTAATTTTATAACGATTTTATACCCCTTTAAAAGTATTACATATTAACCTTTGTATTTATTAGCTTTCAACATCATTTACATAATTTTGGGATTTTGTTTCTAAACTGAAACGGGTCTTACTGATTTTGCTCTGACTTGCTTCCGTAACACCCTTCGATCAAGGTAAAAAATATCGATTTCGTTCCTCCTGTTACTTCAATTGCACCAATATAGAATATTCTTATTGAATCGCAGTTTCCTTGTATCGAATCGCATGTGTTAACATTTGAAGTTTTTTTTTTGAGCCGCATATGTAATTGAATTGCATTGTTACTTTCCATATGCTAGTGTAAAAGGTTCCATTGTCTTTAGTTGGAAACTAGAATTTATGCTAAATTGATGTGTTTCGATTGCACCTCTACATTTGTTACTTTATTGGTTCCATGGTTGGGTTTTTTTTCATTAATAATTAAATTAAAATTCTTTCAATATTGTTATTGGAGGCTATATTTTTTTTTTTTCATTATTACGCTATTTTAGGATACTTTGAATTTGATTAATTTTTATTATTATTTTTTTCAAAAAGTACGAATTTGATTCATTTGTTTAATGACTTCAATCACAATAAATTGATTTTTCCTATAACTATATTTTTTTATAACGAAAAATTACAGATTATCTAGCTCTACTTTTAAATTATGTGTACATAGTTTTTAATCATCACGAAATTTGAACCATCATTATTTTTAAAGACAAAGTGTTATTCAACATCCAGTTATCAAGTGTTTTTTTATCTAACAGACCTAATGATTGTTTTGTTTATTGAACCAAATTGAATATTCAAGGGAACAAATGCACCAATTGAACGTGGTTGATATTTATGTATAGAATTGAATGTTGTGTTGTGACAAGTATGAAATTTTAAAGTTTTGGAAGCATGAGTGAACAGTAATACTCTCAATTAATTTTTATGAAACAAGTGAATATAATAAATTATATAGTTTCAAGGGGTATATATAATATTTTACGTTTCAATTGGATAATTATATGATATTTTAATTAAAAGTTTATAAATGACATCCTTTTGTAAAAGTTGCCATTATTTATAATTTTTATAGATGTACAAAAAAACAAAAGTTAACGTCGAATTTCCCTCATTCGCTAATTACTCGGGTGTTTGGTTTGTGTTTTGTGTTTTATGCAACCATTTTGGCTTGTTTCAATAGCTTAATAAACTCGTTTCTAGCTCTAAAGTGACATGTAATTGTCAGGTTTTGAAGAAAGTTCAATTACGAGTTACCCATAAAAAGAAAATGTGGAAAAGAGCTTCACAACTCACACTCGAAGACTTGAGGTCAATCACCATTGAGGAGTATTTGGCTTATGTTGACGCGTGAGATAACCAAGTTCAAGACCTAGGAAATGCAGACATAAATATACAACTCGATAGCTCTCTTAAAACTTTAAACGACATTTTGCAGGATATCCAACCATACCAAACACAAAGACAAGTTGGCGATAACCAACTTCAACACTTAGGAAATGTAGACACAAGCTTACAACTCGATAACTCTCTAGAAACTTTGAATGACATTTTTCAGGGTATCCAACCGCACCAAACACAAAGACAAGTTCAAGAACCACAAAATGTGACTAGCTTTCCAAATCAAAGTTTCTCACAACAATGTAAATTTGGTGAGATGACGTTCAAAGAGTTTTTGATTGGTTTGGATTTAGTCCAGACCCCACAAGTGTTGTACCCCCAACAAGTGGTTCAACACCAAAACGGCGTGGTACATGATACAAATAAGAGTGTTTTCTCACATGTGATAGGTATATGTATATGATAAATCTATCTATATTTTAAATTTCAATATAAAGTAAACATATTTACGTAAAAGTTAAGTTAATAAAATGAAAAGATTGTGTATATAATGAATACTTTTTTTACTTTTAGGTGCTTCTTTGGGCTCTCATTGGTCAACAATCACTAGCATGCCAGTCATGGCGCCTTTGTGGATGTCTTGTAGTGGAACCAACCATACCACAGGACTAGCTAATTTGATGTCTACTAATGCGAGGCGACGCCGGCGAATGCGTATGCTTAAACTACGGGTTTGTAACAATTCTCGGCTTCGAATATAGATAGCTTGTTTCTTTTTTTTTTTGTCATGATAAATATTTCTTGAATTGCGTGTAGGAAAATCGTAAGATATAAGTCATTGGTCAACTATAACTAGTGTGCCAGTCATGGTGCCTTTAGGGATGTCTAGTAGTGAAACCAACCAGACCACAGGAGTCGCTACTTCTATGGCTACTAAAGCGAGGCAACGTCGGCGAATGTGTATGCTCAAGCAACGGGTTTGTAACAATATTCGGCTTTGAATATAGATAGTTTGTTTCTTTTTTGTCATGATAAATATTTCTTGAATTTTTTGTAGGAAAATCGTATGAAAGATAGAAGTCGAGGCGGGAAACAAGCTTGAGTATGGACCATTGAAATCGACTCTTTAGACATAGAAATTGTTTTTGTTTTGCCTTAGTTTATGGATTGATGTTTAAGTTGTGAATGCCTAGGAAAGATTGAGAAGCAAAACTCGTGTTCTAATAATAGTGATTTTATGACTTTATGTTTATTCTGTTGGGTGCTTTATTGATTAGAATTTTTGTTTGCATTTCTTGCTACGCATTGATGGATCCAGAACACGCCCCATTTAACACGACATGGCACGTTTCGTTACGATACGTGTATTTTTTTTAGAAGTCTTTCTTCACACAAGCAAGTTGTTGACAACTTAAAAACAAAACTCTATAAAAGTGAATTGCTAACAACCGATGCTTCAACACTAACGTTTCGTCTATTAAAGAACGAACTTCTTCTTCCCCTCATTTCCTCTCCTGCTATCTCTACATACATGCTACTATAGATTATATACCCTTTACATCTTTTCAAACTGAGTTATCTCATGTAATAACCTTAGATAAGCTCCGTGAAAGACTATATGTAATATTACACACAAATGGAGGTTTTTTCAGTGTTGTTTGCAATGTTGAATTGTACCTTTTGGTGAACATGAATTAAAAAATTGTAACCAAATGCCAATATAGAGCTGTAAATGAACCGATTCACCCGCGAGCTATTGAGAATGGATTAATAGAAAGCTTGAAACGAATCGAGCCTTATCGAGCAAGAGCCTTACTTAAAATCCGATTAATTATCAAGCCCGAGCTCAAGCCTTGCATGGAAAAATCGTTTAGGCTCATCGAGCATTAACAAACCTTGTGTTTTTTTAGATTTTAACTCCTTTGTGCTTCTATGTATAATTTCACACTGCACACCCAAGCTAAAGCCAAACTTTGGCTCGTTTAAGGCACTACATTCGAGCTCAGACCGAGCTTAGCTCGTTTAAGATTTGACTCATCATATTACATACTTAAAAATGCATATGGTTTAATTAAATATATAACAAACCAGTCAAACTAAGCTAAATTCAAACATTAAAAAAAAAAAAAAAAACAAACTCACAAGCCAAAATTGAATTTTAGAAAAAGAGCTCGGAAATGATCCAAGCTCGCTCATTTACGCCAAAAAAAAAAAAGTATAAGTTAACCTTCTAATTATCCGTTGACTCTCATCAACAGAACTTGAACAACTTAGTTGACCACTTCAATATCATGTAGATCACAGTTACACTTTCCTCCAATTTCTTCACAAACCCATCAAATTTCCTTGAAACCCATTTCAATTTTATTAATTTCCCTCCAAATTATTCATCATATAATCTATTATGGGCCAATCATCAACCCTAGTTAGTTTCTTTATACTGCTATTAATAACCCTAAACTTAATTTTCCCCCAAATTACAGCTTCATCATTTGATCATCGGTACAGTGTAGGTGATAATGTACCTTTGTTTGCCAACATTGTGGGTCCCTTGAACAATCCCAGGTTATTATTATTATTATTATTATGTGTTTTAATTAGAAGAAAAATCATTACTTTTAGTGTAATTTTGCTTATTTTGAAAGATAATTTTATTAATTTGATACATTGTGTAGATATATGATGTGGGTTTTTGTTTTTGGGTCAAGATTTTTGGAATATAAGAATATCCATATGGGAATTTGGTTGATCATGATGTGGGTGGTCTTTATTTTGACTTTTGAAGGTCAAGTTAGTTGCTTTAAGACTTTAATTGTCAAGATTTGTGGTATTTTTGTAGAATTTGATTATTGCATTTAAATATATGAAGAGTAATAGACCAATAGAGTGATAGACTAGAAATGTTATGGATTTTGATATTATAAAACACTAGTCTTGAATTTTTCAAAATCAAAAGTGAACTATTTGGAATGTCATGCTCATTTTTTTTATTTTCGTCTTTTGGGTTCCGATGTTATGATTTACGGATATCTGTTAGAATACCAAGATTCTGCAAGTATTATTGTATTCGGTATATATTGATTATTCCATGCAAGTTTTTCTTAAAAATTGTTTTTATTGTATTTCTTGCAGTGAAACTTATCAGTACTACGACTTGCCATTCTGCCATCCAGGTCAGCATTTAGGCTCATATTAACAAATGACCATAATTTGTTTTAAAGATTGAAACTACTTAAGTTGCCCTCATTGTCACAATCATAAAGTTTCTGCATTTTACTACAAAATAATTATCAATCTTGAAGATCAAGTGATTATGCAATGGTATTCAGTTTAGTATAAATGAATTCGGTTCAGTTTCAGGTCGAACCTGTTTAGCTAAACAAGCTGTCTTTGTGTCAGCCCGTTTAGCACCCCTAATTATTAAAATTAATTAACATCTTCAATCAATATTTTCTTTAATTCTTTTGCAGATAAAGTGATCCCAAAGAAGGAAACACTAGGGGAAGTTTTAAATGGAGATAGGCTGACCAACACCTTATACAACTTAAACTTCCGCGAGGACAAAGTTGACCAACTACTATGTAACAAGAACCTTAAACTAGACGAAATAACAAAATTCAAAACCGCTATCAGTGCTGAATATTACTTCCAAATGTATTATGACTATCTTCCACTTTGGGGATTTATTGGGAAAATGGAAGATAATAACTGGGCTGGTGACGGGTCGAGTCCCGCATATTATTTGTTCAAACACGTTCAATTTGATGCTTTATACAATGGTGATCAAGTTATTGAAATACGTGCTTTTAGTGACCCGAATCAAGCTGTGGATATAACTGACAAAACAGAAATTGATGTAGCGTTTACTTATTCGATAAATTGGAATTTGACTACAAGCGAGTATAATAACAGGATGAACAAGTATTCAAAAGCTTCATTGTTGCCGACACAACGACAAATTCATTGGTTTTCTTTTATTAATAGTGTGGTGATTATTGTGCTTTTGTTGGGACTGCTTATATTGCTGTTTATGCGACACCTGAAGAATGATTTGAAAAGGTACCTTTTTAAAGAAGTTTATTTGAAACTCTTGTATTTGTTTTTGTTTTTTCAGTTTTGTTGGTTTTTTATTTTCAGATTTTCTAGTGGGGATGAAGAACAAGATAAAGAAGTCGGTTGGAAGTATGTTCATGGTGATGTGTTTAGATGTCCATCACGAATGGCTTTGTTTTGTGGTATTTTGGGCACTGGGACTCAGTTATTGACCATGTAAGACAAAACGGGTAACTTTGAACGGGTCGGGTTAGGTTGAGTTGACTTGGAACACTTTATGTCAAAAGTTTATATTTTTTTATGATGTCAAATATGATTACAAACTTATATTAGTTAATTATTTTTATAAGAATGTAACCTTATGATTAAAATAATTAGTAGGTTTTTCTGTGTTTAAAATATATGACGAGTTACTTTTGACCCATTTGACTTGTTTCCCTTTTAGCTGATTTAGCCAGGCCTGTAAAGGGTAAACAAGCCTAAGGAACACGAACGGGGCATGTTGATGTTCGTTCATTTAACTTTAACGAACAAATAATCGAACATGAACATGTAAACAAACAGTTTTTTTCTTGTTCGTTAAGAAAATGAATGTGCTCATGTTGGTTTATGCTCATTCACTAACAATTAAATCGAACAGTTCATGAACATAAACGAACATAACTGAACATAGATGAACCAAAATCAATCAATGAGCACCAATTAAAAGTAAATGTGAGCATCAATTTGTTGGGCCTAAAAATTGATAAAACTAAACTAAATTGTAATGGGCGATCTTTTATTTTCATGATAGTAGACCTAAAAGATTTAAACGAATAAAAACATGAGCAAATTTAAACAAACATCAACTAATGAGCCTAAATGAACGTAAGCAAACAAATATTAACGAACGAACATTCATGAACATTAATGGATGAACGAGAAATTTGTCATGTTCTTTCGTTTAAATAAATGAACACAAAATGTTCTTGTCCGTTCATTTATTAAAAAAACGAACTTTGCACCATTTACAATGGGGCAAAAGTGAAATTGCACTAATTTTGACGTTATTTTACTAATCTCGTGAAAATAACGTTAAAAGTGACGGACGGTTAATCAGGCATCATGTAGTGGCTTTGATAGCCGAAAGACAAGGGTACATGCACCGATCAGCCGGTCCCGATGATTGAGTGCTATGTGCCTTATGTCCAAGGCTTGATGCAAAACTACTATCGAGCCGGGGGTCTCACCGGAAGCAGCCTCTCTATCCTTATGGGGTAGAGGTAAGGCTGTCTACATCTTACCCTCCTCAGACCCTACCATAGCTTTGCTATTGGTGGGATATACTGAGTACGATGATATTTGCACCATTTACAAACGGTTCGCTAAACGTTTGGTTTGTTTACAGGTCTAAATTTAACAAATCTACCCATTTATAAGTTTACTGCATAAAGCAATTTTGGCTGATGTTTGCATTGAAAATACACTTTGGGGGTCTTCGGCTAATTGACTTGTTTTCTTTTAACTATTTTTATAATGATTTGGCCCATTTAACATGTTGGAGATAGAACATGGCCCAAATCAACTCATTCATGCACAAATGAGTCAAAATTGGCATCTTTATTATTGTGTTTGTGTGTGTGTAATTAGCAATCCTAACATATACCTAATAGTTTCTTTTAACTTTTGATAATATTTATGTTTTCTACAGCCTTTGCTTGTTATTCGTTTTGGCCTTTTTCGGGGTCTTATATCCATACGGTCGTGGAGTTATTTCAACTTCTCTCGTGATATTTTTTATTCTTACCGGCCCGATAGCCGGATACAATGCTACCTCTTTCTTTTGCCAATTTTACGAGACCGGTTGGGTAAGTAATTTTCTTACTCTAGAATAAACTGCTTTTCAACTTCCAAAATGCATACCAATTTTGGTTAGAGGTGGCAATGAAGATCGTTTACCTATGAGTTGGTCAATACGAGTCAAACTGTAAAAAAAAAAACCATTGCTGTAATGGACCTAAAACCTCCTGATTATTTTCTTATTAAAAAACCGGATTTTTTCTGACTAATATGAAATTTCTAAAATTATATCAGATTCTATAATCGAGGATCAAAATTTTAATTTTTTTGACCAAGAAGTGTTCCCAGTCAACCCAACGTATGCTGATCCGTTTTAATACAAAAAGAAAAAAATATACCGTGGACTTGAGCCATCCATTTGCCACGTCCACTCAAAGTTTGCGTTTTTCTTGGTCAAAATTTGGGTCTGTAGGAGGCTAATATGTAAAAACAACCAAAGAGATGTAGGCATTATGAAACATTTACTTGATAAAAAGGTTGAAACGTAAAACATATGATTGACACACAACTTCTGCTTGTAAATAAAACTATTTGGTTGTACACTTTTCGTTAAGCTAAATATATTTAACTTTTTGCAGGAAAAATGTGTTCTTTTATCTGGAATTCTCTTCATTGGGCCACTTTTTATTACAATGTGTATTCTTAATACAATTTCCATATCAAATGGGGCTACAACCGCACTTCCATTTGGCACAATAGTGGTGATCGTTCTTGCGTATACAATAATTGCAATTCCTCTGCTTGCGTTTGGTGGTATTATGGGATACCGTTTTAGGTCAAAGTTTCAAGCACCTTCTGCTACAAAGGTTTCACCGAGAGAGATTCCTATGTTGAGTTGGTCAAGGAAGACTCCTGGTCAAATGTTAATCGCGGGTCTTTTATCGTTTAGTGCGATTGTTCTTGAATTGCATAATTTGTATGCAACGGTTTGGAGCTATAAAGTCTTGACTTTACCAAGTATTCTGTTTTTGACGTTTGTTCTTCTTGCCGTGCTTACATCACTTTTGAGTGTTGGGTTGACTTACATCCAGCTGGCAGTGGAAGATCATCAGTGGTGGTGGAGGTATGCTATCAAGTTGACTTTGACTTTTACTTTGACATTTGCCGTCAAACGTAGTACTTTTCTATTTCGATCAGTATTGGTATTGAGTGAATAGATTTAAAGAAAACATTTTTATAGAAATATTAATATTAATTAATGTATTGTCAATCTTTTCCTTAAAGCATTTAGGATTCATAGCAAATCAGAGGTTGAAACTTTGTATGTTTGACCTCAAAAGTCAAAGTGCAGATCTTTACTTTGATAGTTAAGGAAACTTGTGAAATTTGAAATAAACCCTCCTTTTCAAATTAAAGAGTTAACTTTGACTTTTGCGGTCAAACATGGTACCGACAAAAGCAAAACTGATACAAATTATATATAGAATAATTTTAATAGCAAAAATATATGTCCACTTGGACCATTTTGGTAGAAATTTGAACATTTCATGAAGACACCCCCAAGTCAAACAATGTTTTTATTCTCGATAACACTGTAATTTTGAAAAACATGTGAAAGGTTTTGACTTAGAACGATTTGTACTTTCAAAATGAATCTTTTTCTTGAAATGTTTAAATCGTGATTATTTGACTTTGTATGATAGGTCCATTTGGCGTGGAGGCTCGGTTGCTATCTTTATGTTCGGGTATTGCATCTATTTCTATTCAAAGTCAAACATGAATGGGTTCATGCAGTCAACATTCTTCTTTTGCTACAATTTTCTTTTCTGCTATGCGTTCTTCCTGATGCTTGCTACAGTCAGTTTCCGTTCATCGTGGTTATTCGTGCATCATATCTACAATGCAGTCAAAAGTGAATGAAATTACTTGTATGTAATCAGTTTGGTGATCTTTCTGATTTTCCCTAAAAATTTTGTAAAAGTGATCCATATGATTTATACTATGTTCAGAGTCATTAGTATATGCATGTGGCTTTAGATACTCTGAGTCAAGGTTTGGATTTGGTGCACAATGTACTTCACCGAACCATTAATACCAGGGGTGGCAATTTTTGAACGTGTTTGGTTGTCGTATGACTCGTTTAATAATCGGATGGTGTTTAGGCTTACCTGTTTAATGAAACGGGTCTTGTGTGTGTTGACATTTTTGACCCGCTAAGCTAAAATAGGTCCACCTAATTAAGCATGCCGACCTACTCCTGTTTATGATTTGTTTCACTATATTTTACAACCGACCAACTTGATTAACATGTTTACAACTTGATTATTACGCGTTATCCTGTTTGACATGTTTAAATGTGTACGGGATAGGGTTGATGGTTTGACACGAATAAAAATATGGGTTGTGTTTGGGGTGAACAGTTCAATATGCCAACCCAACGCGATTTACACTCTTAATTAAAACCATAATCAAATCATGAAACTCGGTTTTAAAGTTATAAATAAACATGATCGAAATATCAATTTCTTAATTGATTTGGTTATTTTAGTTTAGCTATAGGGTGGACGAGGCACCAACCTAGAAACTCACTACAACACATCAATTTCATCAGCCAATCAATAATATTGTGTCATCTGTTTCAATTAAATTCTACTCATTTAACCAAATTTATGCCGATTTAGTAGCTCAACCCACTAACCAATAAATTATGTAAGCTCACCTTCCTCCCCACTTCACTTGAGGCGTCCACCTAGCTCTACTAGTACTCGCTACCCTTGTAAGCTCCCCGCCATGTCCACCTTTATTACAGACTTACAGTTGTTTCAATTTGCCTTCGTTATTTGATTTTCTTGTCATGCATGAAGTACATTTTAACCCAAAGTATTAATATATATAGTTAAGTGGTGTCACATACTTTGTAACCAATAGAGGTGCACAAAATTGGTTATTCTTGAAACCCGGAACTGATTCGGAACCGGTTTTTTCATACCAGGTACAAAATGGGACCGGTTCCAGTCAGGAACCGGGTCGGTTCCGTACCCGACCCGATGGACCAAATTGAGAACTTAGTGGAACCGGTTTCGGTAGGAACCGGGACCGGGTATTACGTAAAAACCGGTTTCACCGTTTTTTATTTTAATTTTAAACCAACTAGCCGTTAGAAACCGGTTCCAACGGCTATATAGCCGTTTTTGACCGTTGGAACCGGTTATTTTACTATAAATAGGTTATCTACATTCTATAAATAGCAAGATATTGTGTGTACTTGTTAAACCACTTCCAAAACTATAAAACAAACTCTAAATCAAAGCTTAAACCGATAACAAATGGCAACTAACGACGACTTTGTTATGGTGATCGAAACAACACGATGCCCCGATGTTTGGGTTCATTACAATTTGTGTGTCATGACCAACTTTCAAGAGATGGCCCAGTGCAAGTATTGTTCCAAGTTTCTGAAAGCGGGGTCGAACTCGA
The DNA here is from genome assembly GCF_021521415.1 of Bidens hawaiensis. Classification (NCBI taxonomy): domain Eukaryota; kingdom Viridiplantae; phylum Streptophyta; class Magnoliopsida; order Asterales; family Asteraceae; genus Bidens; species Bidens hawaiensis. The sequence goes on along the minus strand of NW_027494811.1, from coordinate 233,818 downwards.
CCTTACGCAAGCATACCAATAAGTATTGTCGTGAGAAAAAACGATTGGATGCCAAGAAAGCGGAAGCCGAAGAGTCGACCGGCACTACAACTCAAGCACCTACCGCTTAATCGTGGTAGAACGCGGATTAAAACGACGGACGTTGTTTTTTAGTTTAAGGATTTTTACTTTAAGTTGTTTTTTAGTTTAAGTATTGTAATGTTTTAATAATGTTTGTAATGTTTTGTTGTTTATATAATAAAGTGTCCGTCGTTATTATAATAAGAAATAAAACTTTATTAGTAATAAACAAAACAAAACTAAATATTACTTGAAAATTGATCGTGTTACAAATGATTTTACTAAAACAAATAAAAATTACAAGTTTTTTTAGTCTTCATCCTCTTCTTCTTCACCACCCGAATTCCCGGAAGAAAGCCCTTCCTCCACCTCCTCTTCATAAATAGGTCGCTCTATTGGTATTTCGTCTTCAAAGTTTGCCTTGTGTTGAATACGATCCACCACACCCAAATGATCTTTTAGGCAAATGCAAACATCTAAATACTCGGGAGTTAGTTTTGTTCTTCGCATTGATAGTACCCTCCCACTAAGTGAAAAAACCGATTCGGAAGCAACCGTTGAGGCTTGTACGCTAAGCAAGTCACGAGCCATGGCGGATAAAATAGGAAATTCGTTTTGTTTTCCTTTCCACCAAGCCAACAAATCAATATTGCGAATTTCGTCGACCGTTGCACCCTCAACATAGTTTGCTCCACTATATCGACCAAGTTCGCTAGTTGGTGTGTTTCCTCTTTGCCTCTTAGATGCCGATTCACGAACCGCATTCATCAAGTTTATAAGTTTGTCCTTGCATGGCTTACTATTCGTTGCTTGCCTCACAAAAGACGACCTCGCGCTTGGACCATAAATTTTAAAATAATGGTCATAAAGGTCTTGAAGGTGTTTGTTAAACTTTTCCTTCGCTTCCATCGAGAAATTCGGGTCGCTCTCATGCATACCCATGTTGTCGCATATTTCCTCGATCAATGTCTCAACCCCATTAACATTCCAATAGGGGTTTAAAGCGGCGGCACAAGTAAAGCCCGGCTGTATGTCTTCAAAATATTTTAAGAACTTTTCTTTCATTATCGCAACAATATCCATGAAGATGTGGTTCTTATCCTCAAACTCTCTAAAAGTCGAAGACACATATGTTGTACGATTCTTGCAAAACCCAACAACTAGTAGGATAATAAACTCCCGATAACTTAGTTGTTGCGGTTTTGAACACATCAAGATATTCCAACAAATAACCGACATGGACCCAAACACTTTCAAGAAGCATATCGCCCTCGTGTTCATCAACAAGATTGTTATGAAAAGATTGTAAAGTTTGGCGTTGGGCAAAAGCACACTTTAGCATATGACAAGTTGAGTTCCAACGGTTGGAACGTCCCAAATCGGCCCCAAATACTTTCTTTCAACCGACTTGCAATAGTTCTTATATTCAAGATGTTTTCTTTTACCACTTTTGAAAACATCTTGTAACATAAGTCTAAAGAAAGTTAAATCTTGAACAATGTTTCCATTTTCGAGACCTTGTTGAACGACCAAGTTGATGATATGTGCAACACATCGAACATGAAAAAAATTCCCGAAACTAGGTGGTGAATATTTTATGATAAATTTTTCGGCTGCCTTTGTATTGTTTGATGCGTTGTCAAAGGAAATATAAAATATTTTATGTTTCAAGTTGTAAGTCGTTATGATAAGAATCATGAAGGTCCAAAAAAGCTAATTGTCTATTCAAGGAGGAGGGGTAAAGTGCAAAGTGGCTAGTGTGCACATGTTAGTATTAATAGGAAGGGAATAATCATATGAGTTAGTTATGAATTTTGTTAGTAATGAGTGGCTCTTGCATCAGGCAATGAGAGAGGGAATATCCCTGGATTGTTAGTGGTCCTATTCTATCTTTTCTTTATATTTCCTTTACATATTAAATCAAATTCCCTTCCTACCCTTCACTTTTCTTATTATTCTCGTTAAATTGCTCATCGTTTTCAATCTAATTACCAGTTAACTGTTTGTGTTTGATTTGAATACTCATCACGTTTTTTTGTGGTGCACGTCTAGTAACCAATATATATAGTTTAGTTGATTTGAAATTATTGTGATAGGTTCACAAATCAGTTACGTCAGTATACCTTTTTAGCCGGCGATTTAAAACTTAAAACAACCCACGTAAGTTGAGTCAATTCTTTTGTTTTTTTAATAATTATTTTCTGGAATATGAAAATATATATACGGTAGAAACTCGATAAATTAATACTCGATTATTTAATAAACTCTCTAAGATAATATTTTTTGACGGTCCCGACTCAGAGATAGAGTGCTAAATTAATAATTCGCTAAAATTATAAGATAATACATTTTTGATAATTTCTTTAGACCCCATATAAATTAATAATTCCCTATACATAGCATATTACATGAATGATTTATGAAGGTTTCTTGAAAAATGACTCAATTATCTTTTGTTTTTTGTTGAAACCAATTTCCCCTTGAATCTCGTCTCTAATTTTCCTTAGCATGGTAAGAACTTCTGGTGTTGTTTTCTCATAGCTCAACAAGAAATTGTTCAATGTGATTGCCGCTTTAATAGCTTCGTTTCACGAAGGGGGGTCCGCTGTAGAACTTTCATCATCTTCTTCATCGATATCATCTTTATTAATACCAATAACGCTTTCAATAATTTCTTCATCAGTCAACAACTGTGCAACTACATTTTCTTCTGGATTTCTGGATGAGTCCGAACATCTTCGACATCCATTGCATTGCGATAACCCAACTCTTTGATCAATAATTAAGTGGAAGCTTGAAATGTGTTTGTAAACTAAGTATTCTACTATAAATTAATAATTATTAATTTATCGATTAATTAATAACTCTAATTAATAATTTTTGATGGTCCCAAGTGTATTATTTTATAGAGTTTCTACTGTATCATATATATATATATATATATATATATATAACCACACACTTGAGTTTACTTCTCTAATCTCAGCCACACACCACAAGCACCACAAACGTATGAATTCAGTTATACTCTCCTCTCTCACTCATTCATCCATCTTCATCCTCTCTCTCTCTCTCTCTCGTTTATTCTCATCAAACATTTGTATTTCCGGGTAGCTGGTATAATCATTTGTCCGCGACACCATTTGTCGTTGCCGGGACTCGTTTTCTTTATTCACAAAGGTAGACATTCAAATGAGAAACAAAGAGCTATTGGAAACCAAAAGAAACAACAAACTGTTGGAAACTGTGAAAACCTGTAATACATTTTTACTTTTTTGCTTTCATTTTTATGCAAACACAGTCACATAACCATCTACCCATTATCTCGTTAAATCATTAATTAATACATTAGATACAAGTTAAGCACTTCTCATTATATTATTATCTTATAGTCACTATTATTATATTATAGTCACTAGTTACTACATTGACTCACAAATTTTTGTCAAAACAAGACAAAAAAATTAGTGAACAATTTTAAACCCACTTTTAACTTTGCTTGTTTTACCAGTTATTCAATTCTTCGGAGTTGCACACTTAGCCAGCTATAATATACATCAAATGTGTATAAAAACACAGATCTCATGATCCCCAATTTGAACATTAAAATTTGGGTTAAATCCATGCCCAGAAAACTTGAAAAACATTCAGAAAGTTTTAACATTTAGTGAATTCGGTAGACAATCTCATAACATAACTAAAAATACATGATTATTAAAAAGATTCATATGGCCTCTCTTCTAGGATCTTGAAAAGATGACAAAACAATCGCAAAAGATAACCAACGCGTACAAGCATTTCATTCTTCAGTTGGTCTTTGTCCAAGAACCGGAATGTCCTCATACCGCTTCTGCATAACAATGACAATGCGTTAACAAGCACTCATTCAGATTTGACTAACATGATCAGTCTTCAATAAGCAATCTCAAAAATGCTTATTAAAAACAGCTTGTTTCATCATCAATTAAGCAGATAAGCATTAGTCTCCGTTACCCAAAACTCAGAAACTGCTTATCTGCTTTTAAACAGAAGGCAATTAACTGATAAGCGCTTTCAACCACATTTTGTTATCTTTAATGTTTGCGTGAGTGGGTGTGGAAACTAGCTCATTACTGACTATAAGAAAACTATTGAATGCACACACGTGTAAGCAGTAAACATTACCCCAATATTGTTGTTCTCCCAGAGTTTATGAACTCCATAGTCCACTGCCTGTAACATGTAAATCCACACAGCTCCATGAGTCAGTTAACAAACATTATAAACTACTTCAAGAAGCAAGCAATTGCACTCAAAATTAAACTAACAATACCACTATTTTTGTTTCTGAACCTTTACTGTGATTATTAGGGGTGTTAAAGGTCTGTTTATATGGATTTTAAGTTTTAAGTTAACAACCACCCTTGGAAACAGTTTTTGATAACTGTAAACCAAAACCAAACCGTTTTTAGATTTGAGCTTATTGGGCCGAAAAAGCCCAACAATTACAGGAGTGTCCTAACAATTATTTATTTCAAATTACAGAACCTTAAGGTTTTCCCCAAATTAAACAAGCGACATAATTTTCCTAAAAAAACATCAATTACTCAAGATCCTGCGTATACAGTTTCTCAAAATAGGGCTAATAAAAACTTAAATACAACACTACAGTTTACGCCTGCCTGTATTTAATTAACAGAATGTAATCCAGAAGTTTTTGCTCTGTAATTTCACAATTGATAGTTAAACATATTCCTAGAAAACGCATCTTAACGCAGAAAATCAGAAATCTATCTTCTTTAACAAAATCATTTTAGATTACATATCAACAGTAGGAGTGGAGTGCAAACAAGCCAGGCCGCTCGTGGGCTACTCAAGACCGTATTGATAACGATCTAAGCCTTAACAAGCCCAAGCCTCAAATAAAGTTCACTTGGTTATCGAGCCCGAGGTTGAGTCTTGTATGGGAAAATCGTTTAGGCTCGTCAAGCCTTTAGGAGCCTTGTGTATGTTTAAATTTTAGCACTTTTGGACTTCTATGTATTAAATTCACTGTACACAACCAAGCTCAAGTTGAGCGAACAAGCCTGAGCCTAAAATAAAGCTCATTTAGTTATTAAGCTCAAGCTTGAGCCTTGTTTGGGAAGATCGTTTAGGCTCTTCGGGCATTAACGAGCCTTGTGTATTTTTGGTTTGAGTACTTTTGAACTTCTATGTATTAAATTCAAACTACACAACTGAGCTCAAGCCGAGCTTTGGCTCGTTTAAGGTAATGCACACGAGCTTAACTCGAGCATAGACTCGTCTAAGTTTTCTCAAAACATATAAAAATAATTAAAAAAAAGTTATTAAACTAATTCAGATATAACACACGAGCAGAGCTCGTGTTAAACGAACGACTCACGATCCAAGCACGAGCTTTAGAAAAAAGAGCTCAAATCGATCAACAGTTTTCACTAATAAATTCCAAATCAAAACCATACTTACTATTCCTTTAATTACATAAAAAAGATATAATTATGCAGATCTAATACAAACAACAAACGAAGTAGCAAATCAGATCCTAAATTCAATTACTAGCAGTAATCAGATACACAAATATATAAACAATCAGACTTAATAATATATATAAGAGAAGTAGAATAGATCAGAAACCCTAATTACCCGTTCACCGAGAAAAGCACCGGCGATGACAAAAGTGACGTAAACGGAGTTACGGCGCATGAGGACTTTGTACAGTCCTTCGAATAGTCCACCGGTTCTACGAGCTGCCGAACTCATCGCGACGGTTTCAGTTGACGGAAATGGGAAATGGTTTTTTTGTTTTGGTCAAAGTGGCTGTGGCGATGGCTCTTGATGCTTTGTTTAACCAATTTATATCATGAAAAATCTAGAATAATGTTCTTTATTATTATTGTTATTACTAACTCATAAACATGTAAAAGAATCAAATATTCGGTGAACCATTTGACGAAAAGTTTGTTTATACTAGTTTATTTATGTTTGTTCGTTTATGTATTGATAGAATATAGTTATACTAGTTTTTATTCCCCGTATTACGGGGGTTGTTTTATATTGTTTGTTCTAATATTTATTTATTTTTTGAATTTATATTTTTCTTATTGTATCAAAGTTAATAATATACTTATGGTTTGGTGATAAATTGTTTCACAAATAAATGAGATATTAATAACCCGGTTTAAAAGCTATATGTTATGATGAGACCCAAGACCCGTTTATTTTTTTACTATAAAATTAGTTTTTTTAATTATAAATAATATTTATGAAAGTTAATAATATACTTATGGTTTGATGAGTCCCAAGACCCGTTTATTTTTTTTACGATTAAAAATTGGTTTTTTAATTTGAATAATATATATATATATATATATATATATATATATATATATATATATATTTTTAAATAATTAAGATATTAATTTTTAGTATATCCTATTTTATAGGATTTTTACATCAATAATTTGGTGAGAATAATTTTTTTTAATGAGATGTTATAACCCGTTTAAGGAATATCTTGGTTTAGTAAGATCCATACCCATGAATTCGGGTTAAATGCATGAGAAGCCTCCATTTAAAATCAAGCAAATCTGGTGACTCCAAAAAAAGGGGGAGCGACCACATCGCGACACCTAAGATTTTTGGATCTTCGTTTATATATATTATAGATTATACATACATACATATATATATATATATATATATATATATATATATATATATATGGATGAGTCATCTACTCAAAAGTTTTATATTTGTTAATTCGTGTTTTTTAAGCGTTTTCATTTATGTTATTTTATGTTTGTTTGTGTTTATTAACATATGTTCATATCATCATCATCATCATCATCATCATCATCGTACTCAGTATATCCCACCAATAGCAATGCTATGGTAGGGTCTGAGGAGGGTAAGATGTAGACAGCCTTACCTCTATCTCATAGGGATAGAGAGGCTGCTTCCGGTTAGTTATGTTCATATATATTCATTTATGTTCGTTTATCTTGGGTTAGTTATGTTCGTTTAGATTATAAACAAACGACATGAATGTTCATTTTATATAAATAAACGAACATGAACATACATATTTGTTCGATTAAGTGTCTATGCTTGTTTAAAGTTAAATGAACGAACAATAACATGCTCTTGTTCTTGTTCGTTTGTTACAGACTTTCATTATTCACATTGATGAATACATCAGTCTCAATCTTTAGGTTGTCCCGATTTTATTTGTGTGTGTGAACTGTTCGTAAACACAATCATTACTTAATAAACAAACACAAACATAAAATCTCGTTCGATAAGTGTTTGTGAACACATTATTTTCTTAACAAATGAACATTAACAAAGCTTTGTTCGTGTTCGTTCGATTTGTTTACAGCCATGCTAACTCATCATTTATCAAATGTGTTATGAAGTTGGCTAAGCTCACTCGTTAAGCATCACACACATAGGATCCACCAAACACATGTATGAAATCAAGTTTTAAGTGTTTTTATGTTAAGTTATAGTTTTGGGGGTTCATATATAAAATGTGTAGGTTAGGAAACGTAGAAGTACATTATACGTCCTTTTGTGCATCACTTTGTACACATTGATCAGTTTTAAGATCGTGCATAGCGGTGACGCCCCCACCTTGTTCTCTATTTGGCTTGAATCAAAGTCAACCCCCACTAGGAGATTTGCACAAAACATCCAAGCTATTTTTGCCCTCAAAGAGCCTTGGGGGGGGGGGGGGGGTGTTCTTGGCGCTTTCGGGTGTTTTGGAAGAGGCAAAGCGTCCAGTACGTTAGGTCAAACATAGTTTGAAGCATAACTTATATAAACATGAGGAGACTAGGGGTTATTTGGACAATGAAGGTAATGAAATAAAATAGAGAAGATGATTAACAATTGTAGCCTTTATATCTCTAAACATAGATACCAAGATTATAAGTGTAACCTATAAACGTGACTACCGAATACATGTTTATAAAATGATAATGGGTCAAGATTTTCCGGACCCAGGCCCAATTAGGGTTTCTCATTCCTCCTATTAAGTTTATTCAGATTTCAGGCCGCCGTTTTCCTCCCTGCTAGGGTTCATTCTACCGAAGGTACATACACATCTTCATCTTTTCTATCTAACTTTAATATTATCATTCATTTGTAACAGATTATGATACAATTAAGCTTGTTCTACTCAATTAGTTAGCTCGTTTTCATTATTTACATTGCATTATATATTTGAATGTTCATGAAACTAATAATTTGTTATGTATTTCATTTTATACGCAGAAGTGAAGTTTTACCAAGGAAAACCTAACAAAAATGAGGTACGTTTATCGATTGCACCTTTGATTGTTTTCAGTGTTTACAATATGTTTTGTTACTTACGTCATAAATAATTTGTCTGAGCTATATGCATTTTTTAATAATAGTTGTTGGTTTAGGCTAGCAATTTATGTGCTTTTTTATGAATGGAATTAATCTATTGTTGAAACTGGAATTTGTTTTATGTCATGTATCAATCTGTATTATGAATTTAGGGGCGTACACCGAGCTCAAATAAGCTCAGTTTCACTGACGAGAGCTTGAGCTCGGCTATTGAGTTGTTTTTTCAAGCTCAGGCTTCGGCTTGGCTTGCTTATAAGTTATTGTTTAATTTCTTATAGTTTATTAATTAATGTATACACGTTTTTAATTACTTTTATATAGTTTGTAAAAAAATCTTAAACGAGCCTAAGCTCGGCTTGATCTTGCGTAGTATCTTAAACGAGCAAAACCTCAGCTCGGGCTCACTTCTGCAGTGTAAAATTAATACATAGAAGTTCAGAAGATATAAAATTTAAAAACACACAACGCTTGTGCTCAGGCTTGATAACTATACGAGCTTTATTTGAGGTTTGGGTTCAGTTTGAGCTTGAAAAGGCTCAGCTCATTTTGAGTTTTTTTATATATCTGATCTTGAGTAGCTTTTGTGCGGCTCACCTTGTTTGCACCTCTAATTATGATAATTTTGTAGAATCTGATTTTGTTTTGCAAAAAAATATATTTTCAAATGGTTGCTTGACATTAATTTGGTTTAGTTCTGGAAGACATTTTGAAATTCTAGTTTAACTGTTTTGTTCATTTGACTGTTCTCGTATTTAATTAATTGATTTTTACAGTAAGCTTCAGAGTGAAGCCCTGCGTGAAGCCATTACTCAAATTACCACCGATGCTAAGGAAAAGAAACGTAACTTCACTGAGACCATCGAGCTCCAGATCGGACTCAAGAACTACGACCCACAAAAGGATAAACGGTTCAGTGGAACCGTGAAATTGCCTCACATTCCTCGTCCCAAATTGAAAGTTTGCATGCTCGGTGATGCACAACATGTTGAAGAGGTATTCTCACTTTATTATTATTTTTATTTAATAAATCTATGATAGAAGTTATGTTACACAAGTGGCGAAACATTCATGTTTTGTGATCTTTACAGGCTCAAAAGATCGGTCTTGAGTACATGGATGTTGAAGGACTCAAGAAGCTCAACAAGAACAAAAAGCTTGTTAAGAAGCTCGCCAAGAAGCACCAAGCGTTTTTGGCTTCTGAATCTGTTATTAAGCAGATTCCCCGTTTGTTGGGCCCGGGTCTAAACAAAGCAGGTAAGTGTATCGGTTGAAACAAATTTGTTTTTTATTATGCTTAAATGTTTTTAAGTTTTAATTAGCTTTGTTTATATTAATGCAGGTAAATTCCCGACACTTGTTTCTCATCAGGAGTCTCTCGAGGCTAAGGTGAATGAAACTAAAGCAACTGTCAAGTTTCAACTGAAGAAGGTGTTGTGTATGGGAGTTGCTGTTGGGAACTGCAGCATGGAGGAAAAACAGATTTTCCAAAACGTGCAGATGAGCGTTAACTTTTTGGTTTCGTTGTTGAAGAAAAACTGGCAGAATGTGAGTTTATATTTTTTGATAAGATCTTTATCAATAATAAACTGATGAAATCTTATTATGTTTTTAAATTTATTTATTGCAGGTTCGTTGTTTGTACTTGAAGACAACAATGGGAAAGCCGGTTCGCATCTTTTAGGTGTTTATCTTTGGTTTTCGTTTGAGGTCAGTTTTTGGAAGCATTTTGTTTATTGGTGCTATTGTTTTTGGCTTGATGGATGTTTGTTTACTTATTGTATTAGATGCTGTTATGAACATTATGTTTAATGGTTATAGACCTTTTTTTATACTTCTATTTGTTGGTTTTAACCATTTACATGCTGTGTTGGGATGTCTATAAACTGTAGAAACTTAATGATTAGCTTAAACCAGGCAACTTGGCCAGTTTGATTGGTTAGAAATTTATACGGTTTAGAACTTGTTTTTTAAAAGTTTACGGTTACAGTTAGGAATATAAAAGTTATGTATATATATTTGATTCTAATTTTTAAACTGTACTTAGTCGTTTCGTTCTAAAGTTCTAAAAATCGTACCATTTATCAGAAGATAGTCATTTCTCCTCTGAGATGCCGTTAGAATAACAATGTATGAACTATAGATTATAATTACATTTAGATTATCCTTTATGGTATTTGTTTTTTTTTGCTTGATATAAATACAAAAGGTAAAAAATTAAATAAATAGGATGAGCTTGGTTAACCGAACTTGGTTTAGGAAACTTCTGGTGGGCAAACCATTTGTAATATAAAATTAAAAACCATCGCTAATTGGTAACTTTATTGAATAGAGAAATAGCTATTAGTCATGATTAAGAGGCAATCAAATCATTTGTAGTCTCCCTTCTATAGCTCTAAAGGCTCTCATATTTGTTCTCTTTGGTCTACTCAAAACTGCAATTACGATTGTTTGACTAACGGAAGGAGAAAAAAAGCCCGCCGGAGATATATAAAGGCACAGGCGCAAAATAGTTTTCAGTGGTCCAACGGTCTCTCGCCGATTATTTCTAGGGAGTCAAATCGTAATTTTCTCTTATTATTATTTTGCTTTTTTCCTTTGTGTAGATACTTTAATTAGAACAATGTAAAAGAAAAACAGTAAATAGTTAAATTAAACTACTTTGATTGGCTCATGTTCTTAGAGACCACATGTCTAGTGTAAACTATGTTGAAAGTTAAAACTGACATTATTACTAGTTTTGGTGTGAGCCGAAAATGACTAAAAACCGAATAATGTATTGGTTGGAATTCAATTTGTCACTAATAAAAGGTTCTTATTGTTTGAAGATAGTAATAGATATAATATTACATTTGAATTAGAAACACAATAACACAATGTTGCATTTTTTTAAAGAGATGATTTTCCAAATATGATAGCTATATAAATATTATTATTATAAAATAAGCACAAAAACATTGAAAAGTACCAAACAACAAAAAAATATTATTTGATCTTGTAATTAACTTTTTTTTTGAAGCATTGTATTTTACTTAAATGAAAAATATTTATAAAAAGGATACTGTTTTTATTATTTTCTAATCTAAATTCACAATTTTCATAAAATTGGGTTCCTTTTTCTAAAACAATTTGTACCTAAAGAAGACTAATATTATATTTTGTAGGAAAAAAGTTATCTTATTATATATATATATTCCCATGTTTTATTATTTTTTGCCAACAGTATTTTCATGTTTACATTAGTAATTTGTAGAAGCCATATTTTGACTTAAATTAAGTGGGATAGCAAGATCATTATTTTAATAAAAAAGCATGTTATTTTAATTTTAAAATATATACTCATAAAGTGATTATACTATTAAGTCGACTAACCCAACCTAAGGATTGTACTATTGAAGTTGAAGCTGCAAATCAAAATACAATTTCTTCACAGATGTATACTAAAAATCACTAAGCTTTTAGCAAGATGCTAAAACTCAAAACATAATCATGAATTGTCTCACTTGTAGAAAATCCTTTGACTTGTATCTTCTATAATCTTCTTTTTATAACCTTCGTTACACAAACTCTTTTTTCTTGCTAAAAAATTAGGCCATTTTTGCCTTGCCAATTGATCCACATGTTAGTGGGGAAAATTTCGTGGATTATTTTTCTTCTTTTCCTTCTGCCGACAGCACAAACTACAATTTCTTTTATTCAAATGAATCCATTTATCAAATAACTTATCACCCTACTCTTCTTCCCTTTCCCGCTATATCTTTCCTACACCATCGAACATGTCCGCATAGTTTTTTTTAAATGACTTACAAAGCCCGGTCTACATATTGGCAACAGGTCATCCACGCCCAATGCCCATCACCAACTCCAAGTTAAATCCACTATTCGAATATTCCCTATGATAAAACCCTGACTCATGCATAACATTTTATAACAAACAAGACCCGACTCGAATCAATGATGTTTTTATAATAAAAGTCATAGTGGAGCTACCACGAGACTACATAGAAACTATTATTTGGTACTTGAATAAAGTAATATTAATATTATTTGGAGTTAGGGTATAACGTAACGTAACGTAACGTAACGTAACGTAACGTACCTCTTGAGCAGGTTCCAAGCGCCACCCCACCCACTATATATAATAAATGAACCCTCACACACTTGCTTAATTAACCCTCGATTACTCCGCTTCATTTCATTTGTAAGTTCATTTCACACAAATCCTTTAAATTTCATCTTTTTAATTTGATCTATCCGATGCTATCACGCTACTTGTTTATAATCGATACTGTTATCAAATAGATCTATAATTTCACCGATTTAGGTTTTTGGAACCATGTATAAACTTACTGTTACTTGTTTATTCAATAATTTGGGAAGATTTTTGTTGCGGTTGAAGCTTACATTTTACATTACATGCACGTGGTTGTGAAATCAATTGCAAAACAAATTAAATACATGATGTGTTTGGGATGTCAAATTATAATTTTTGAACTAGTTAATTGGGGTAACTCATTTTCAATTAGAGTACTTGTCATCTAGGGTTTGTGTGACTTCAAATCACAAAAAAAAAGTAAAAAAATTATGTTCGTTTTCGCATATCTTTCATTCCTTATGCATTTTATTAAGTACAATGGCTGCTTGCTTTACAACCACTGTGGTAGAACTCTAGGCCGTGTGGAATTAATCGGATTAGAATATATATGTAATTTTTCAAATATACATATAAATACTAAATTTTACATATAAAATTTTCAATTTTGACTGATTTTTGACCAAATAGCGAATAAGCGGCAACTGTTGCTGGTGAGGTACAGACTAGCGATTAAGCAGGGTTAATCAACGCCTAGGCGCCGATTTTTCGCTAGTCGGTAGTCGGTACACCACCCAACTGGTTGCCGATTTATCGCTATTCGGTAAAAATTTAGTCAAAATTGAAAATTTTATATATAAAATTTGGTATATTATATGTATATTTGAAAAATTACATATAAATTCCAATTAATCCCTATTAATTCTGATTGATTACTAGTCTATACCTCACCGTTCCCGCTTGACTACGCCTAGCAAGTTCAACAACACTGTTTACAGCTAAACTATTCATTCTTTTTCAATTGTGTAATTACACAATCACAGACTGAACTTAAAACTTCTTTGAGCCTGTGGTCTCTGCACTCTGGATTTCTGAAACTGAATTTGTGCACAATTTTATAAATCATTTATATCACCATATGTTGGCTAGTTTTTTTGTCTTTTTAAATGTTTTAGTGCTGCTACGTGTGTTGCTCTCTTTTCGTTGGGATTGCAAGTTGCAAAGATTGCTTCTAATAACGGGATTCTCAAACATAGATAAATGTTCTAGACATGTTACTTGTTTCACCATTAGCATTGAATGTTTAGTTGTTTGTGTGCCAATTTGTTAAAATAACACACCCACCTATATTTTGGGATCAACTGTTTATTTATGTCGTACAGACCGAGTAACACAACACTATGGTCGTTGATATTCTTTTGAGAAGTTTAAACTTGAACAAGTTTTGTCTTTTTGGATTAATGAAATAGTGAATAATAGTATTGTCTTTGAGAGTGGTTCATTCTTGATACCATGAAGAACCCCTCTTTAGTTAGTATGAATATTCACTTTTTAGCAAAAAAGATGCTTTCTTCTTGCTGTTGAACTCCGGATTATAATGTCTTTAGTGTTTTATGACTTGAAGTTGAGAAATAACCAGATTCTTTGTTTGGATAAACAGATTTTGATTCTGACTACTCAGTTCTTATTAATTTGGAACAAGTTTTCTTTAATATAAGCGTAAACTTATCACATTTTCATCCTATCTTGTAACTTAATATGATAGACTCTTACTCCTGTGACCCTGTCACACAATTTCTCAGCTTTTTCACAAAAAATATTTTGACCTTTTTAGTTGATTTACTTTTAAATTTCTTAAATAATCAAATATCGTATTGGATTATTGCAACTGTAAACGATAAAATCACATCCAAACACTATATCATGCAGCGCGTTTTGCGACAATTGATTATCTGTCACTTTCAAAATGCGTATTTGCGTCTTACCCAATTATGTCTCGATATCATCTTAATTTGTTTATTTTTATTGCATTTGTATCCAGGTCAGTATGTCGTCCATCTCACTCCCTTCCCAGACCATGGTCAGAACCACACCCCAAGCCATGGTCAACACTTTCGTAAAATACCCATCAACACTTCCATCAGTCAAAAGCATCTCAAAAGCCTTCGGCTTAAAATCCGGGTCATCATTCAGGACAACTGCCATGGTTACCTACAAAGTCAAACTTGTGGGACCCGACGGTGAAGAAAACGAGTTTGATGCACCTGATGATTGTTACATTCTTGATTCAGCTGAGAATGCGGGAGTCGAGCTCCCTTATTCTTGCAGGGCGGGTGCATGCTCGACATGTGCTGGAAAGATAGCTTCAGGTGCTGTTGACCAGTCAGACGGGTCGTTTCTTGATGACAATCAAATGAAAGAGGGTTACTTGTTGACTTGTGTTTCGTACCCGACTTCGAATTGTGTTATCCACACTCATAAAGAAGGTGATCTTTACTGAGTTTGATGTGTTTTGAAGACTTGTTTTGTTATTTGAATTATGTTAAATGGTTTGGAACTTTGTTGGTTTGGAGTTGGATTTGTTTTGGGTTGTGGGAATGGTGGAATGCTAGTTTCTGTTGGTAGTATAAGTTCTACCTGTACTTTATTATATTTAGTTCTTTTTATTTGATTTAGAATGAAATTAAAATAAAAAAAAATCTTAGTGTCTTGAAATTTACCGTACTTTGTAGGCTGGTCTTCTGGTTCATGAGTTATCAAAAAAGTTCTATGAACCAGGGGTTTAAGTGTAACGTGTTGGCCCGGAGCTTGAATCGTTTAACTTAAAAGAGCTCTATTTCTAAAGCCCGAGCCCCGCTCGTGTAGGTTTTAAAGCTTGAGCTCGGTTTGGGCTTGGCTCGTTTATTAGTTTATATATATATTTTTATTATTTTAGTGTACTTGTTAGCTGCAGTTTTTGTATATATCAAAATAAATATTATTTATTTAGTTTTATCATTATTTATATACAATAATAGTAATTATATAATGTATATATGGTATTAAATAAACTTTGTAAATAATAAGCTCGTGAGCCAGCTCGTGTTTGATAAGTATAACTCGGGCTTGGGCTCATTCAATAAACAAACTTATGTTTAGACTCGATCTCACGAGCTTGACTAAGCTTGGCTCGTCAAAAACCAAGCTTGGCTCGCTTCGTGTTTTTGACGAGCCGGTTGTCTCTCAAAAGAATGAAAACACAAGCATGATTAAATACTAGTTATAAATTTCCTAATAACATGCTTGTCAAAACTAATCTTGTCAAGGATCATGAATCATCTTGATAATAGAGTACACTGCTGATCGGGTTGAGTAATTCTAACTTGTTTTTATGGATGATGATTGAACCGGTGTACCGTGATCAACAAGTATCAAGGACTTGTGTTTCTAAAACTATTGATGTTTATACTAATTTTGATGGAACGGGTTTTCAAATATGGTTTGACTAGTCTCAGTAATGAACTAGTAAAGCATACGGTTCTTCTTTTTTAAATAACAAACTAGAATACTCCTAAATTATACCATTTTTCAAAACTAACACTATGATCAGTGATTGAACTTATGACCCTCTACCAAGAAACATAAGTCTCTACCGTTTGGCCAACTACCCAAGTGGTAAGAGCTACGTGCCTCGTTTCAAAACGTTGCTTATTAGGGTGAGGGAGAAAAGGACGGGATGGGATGGCTATTGACTATTTTCGTATAAGGGAAAATGCTTAAAACGACATGACATTGACATCAACATTGATATAATACAACCATGACTTTTTTGTTTATTTTGACAATTAGTCGGCATATAAATCTCGTTATTGTGACAAAATTTGAAGCAACACAAATATTTTCAAACACACATTAAACGGGCAGACGTACTTGACTGATGACCCGTTTTAATAGTACTTAATATTATGTTTTTACGTAATAATTACAACTTTTATAATGAACTAGTTGAGTATTTTACTATTTGATTATATTGGCCGGTAAAAAAATATCATATCACATTATCAAGTCACCTGAACAGACCTATGATTGATTTAATTGAAATATGCTAATTCCATCATTATGTCACATCATCTAACAAACAATAATAAGATTTTATCGTTTGGCCTTTTTAGAAATGCAATAATACAAGATTGAAAGTATAATGTTTACATAAAATTCAATTATTATCTTTTATATTTCTAATCGATAACCCGTGAAACTCGCCCGTTGGCAACCAAGACAACAACTTTGCTTAAAGAACTGATTTGGCCAAACTGCAAGGGGGTTGAGTTTGGCAACCTTGTGTTGAGCCATAAGGAGGTCTGACCGATTAAGAGGTAGTATCTGAATCAATTAGTATGTTTTTAAAATTTATCAATTAAGAAACTCTAGAAACAATTAAGAGGTGTCTTTTAAATTAACCAAATGCACTCTACCTATGAGTGATTCAGAGATACTGGCAAACGATCCTTAAATGTTTTAGCATGAATGAACATTCTTTTAGTCTTACATTCCAATGCTCAAATTATAGATAAAATAATAACTAACAAAATACATCTAAAATTAAATGATAAATCAAATAATAATAACCGTCATAGATTAAATAAAAAAAGATAACCCTATTACACCATACTTTACCATCAATATGAAAAATAAACTTAAAATTTCATTACTACCTGACGTAGGTTTCATAGCTCATATCAATATTAATATGTTTGAATATTGGAGGATGATGTGGGGCCGTGGAGGATGGTGGCGGATGTGAGAAATGGTGACTAGTCGTTGATACTTCATAATATTATAAATGATTTTAAATATGAGAGATGATATGTAGTTAAGAAAATTACAAATATGAGAGATGATATGTAGTTAAGAAAATTACTTCATACACATAAAGTACGACACTCTTACAAGTTACAACTATAATAGTCACATATCATGCAAACAAATCACACTTTGCATCCAAAATTTTGTAAAATGTCATGTTACTATATTTGTAACGTCTTGCTTTTCTCGTCTCATCCAATTTTACCTTAATATATTCGTTGCAATTGAGCCTTAGAAACCCAAGGAACTTGTTCTGCAAATAATAAAATATGACAAGACATCAGGAAAATCACTAAGGATAAGTTGATCAACTTACTTTAACAAAACTAGATATTGACCCATAAAATACTGGTTAAAAACTTAAACTAGGCGAGTGTTGTAACTTTGTTGTTTACAAAATGATTCATCAAGAAGAATCCTGATCTGAACCACTACATTATAGATATGTAGCCTAAGGGATGCCATGTTAGCTAACCTAAACAACTTATCATCTTATTGCAACACCAAAGTGAAGCGCTTATTAGAGTATTAAAGGGTAAATACCTATATTATGTTAGAAAATCACAAAATGACTTTTGCTTAACACATAACTTATTTTAATAAACTAATTCAAACACACTTTTAAATCTTGTAAATTTACACGAATAGGCTTCTAAAAATTTGTAAATCTCTAAACTAATTATATCTTCCGCAACCCTACTAGGACCTAAGCTTATTATCCCTTGTTCTTTCTTACCTCTCGAGTCTTCTTTACAGTATACGTTATCCTTAATTTTCTACATGTAGGCCGTAGCTAAATTTATTCTGAAACTACACTATAGTTTAAAAAAAACAATAATATAATTGAGGTTTAGTTAATCCAATTTACCATATCTCATTGTTTATGACTTTTATATAAAGATAACCTCATGTCCTCATAAGCATATAGTCATATAGATAAACATGTTATACAACATAACATGTAAAGCAAATATACTCAAATTCATATAATTAGCATGTTATTAATGCATGTAAACATTAATGACTTATGCATTTAAGTTAAGCATGTGATACCAAAACCTTCACCAAAAGCAGGCCCTCTTTAACTTCAAATGAATGGTACTACTTAGCCATCACAATGTGACCTAACAGACACACTTATACATCATCTTACCAACAAGTTTCCCATGCCATATTGTTTCGGTCAAAAATTGACGGAGCAACTTTTGATCAAATTAGTGCGTGAGGTGGAGTGCTTGTTAACAATAAGAGTGAACACAAGGATATGATTACAAGGGAAAAAACCCTTGATTATGATAATCTTCGTTTCGGTCAAGAGTTTACAACGTAATCTTTAGTCGATTCTCTTCGGTTAAAGATTATGAACTTAACTTTTGGTCGAATTAACGCTTGATTATTATGATCTCCGGCACAAAAAACCCCCAGACGGTGAAAACTATCACCGTCAATTATATTAATAAAAATGGTGTTTACAAATGGTGGAGCTGATAAGTGATCGTGAGCTAAGTGATACAATGACTACTAGTAGCTGAATAAGTGAATTGTGTGTGTCTAATGATATTATCAGCTCATATATATATATAATAAAAGATTACAATTGATATCCCGATTATTTAGGAAACCCTAGACTATTTCTTCAACAAGCCGTTGCTGCCCACGTTCTTTGTTGACGAAGTTCAAGTAGCATTCCGTTGCAATCCACGTTCTTATAAACATATTTACCACGTGCTCTTATCTGCAAAACAATCAGATAATATAGGACAATTGAATTAGTCAACGTACCTTCCTCAGAATAACAGCTTAAGTCAATATCCTTAAGTCAGGCTCAATTCTGAGGATAAAAAATCTACACCCAACAATTGCCCCCAATTTTTACAGATAAGGCGCGACAGCTGTAAAAATTTCAAATTTTGAAAAGCAAAATATCTTCTGCCAACTGAAATGACGTGCACGCGGATTGAGGCAAGCCTATAACCGTCCCTCCAGGTTATTATTAAACCATTTCCCAATCTCGAATTAATATTTCTTCCATCGATTCATAATCAGGTCAGTTTTCCTTCCTTATCTTCTTTATTTTCTTGAAAATTTTCTTCTGATCAAACGATAATGAGAAAGAGAACTCCTCGCGCGCCCAATCCTTTCTCGTTTGCAATCTCAGATGACTTCGTCGATCAGACTCTCATTCTTGCTACCGACGAAGACCAGTGCCTCTTTAAGGATCTTGACATTAGATTCTTGAAAGATTCAGGCTTGCTGCCTGCCGAAGCCATTATTAGACCTTACGACCCTAAAACCAAAGCCGACTTTTCTTCCAAAACCTCGGTGTGTTTCTTTTATTATCCCTTTTCGATCGGCCTTTCATATCCATTTTCCCCACTCATCCAGGAGTTCTTTGACGTGACCGGATTCTCGTACTCACAAGTCATGCCAATGGTGTGGAGGGTTTTGGCCACAGTAGATCGTTTGAACAAAACCCATGGGTTGTCCATAGGTGTGCCCGAGATAGCCGCAACTTATAACCTCCGAACTCATGGATCCTTTCGCTATTGTCTTCAATCTAAATCCAGCCGTCTTTACATGGTTCCCAAGGTGTCCAGTAGTGACCCCGATTGGAAAACACTTTTCTTTTTCGTCCGCCGAGACTCTATTCCGAATGGGATGGACTTGCCTATTAAATGGGTTCATAAGGGTAGGAAATCTGTAGGATATAATTTCTTTTTGCAAATGATTTACCTTAATATGGTTTGCTTTTTTACAGTTGTGTTTGAGGATTTAATAAAGTTTAGGAAGGATACGAAGAAAAGGCTCAAGGCGTTGTTCAAGGTTCCAGCAGAGGAGAGGGAGTTTTGGTTAGAGGAAGAAATAGGAGAAACAAGTGTGATTGTTGCGAAACCCGCTGAGAGTATAACTTCTGGTAAGTATTTTGGGGATTTTAGGCTTTCTAGGGATTTTGTTATCTTGAAAATAACTTGATAAACCATTGTATAGGGATAACAAAGCAAAAATCTTTTAGCTTAGTTGATTTGGATGATCTCATCGAGGATAGGACTGTGGTGAAACAAGAACATTCCAAGACACTTTCTCCGTCGGTGAGAGTTCCAACAACCCGCCAGAAAAGTGCTGCACAGAAGAAGAGGAAAGCCACCACTTCGGCCGAAACCGAGCCTTTTGCTGACATGACCATTACTGATGCTGTGGAGAAGCTTCAAGCTCTTGCTAAATTTCTTGGAACAGTAAGTATTTTTGCTTATCCTGAAAATAGTGATCTGCAGAAAAACTAATGTTAATTTGGGGATAACAGAAAACTGAAAGTTACCGTCAGATATCTCAAGATGCTGAATTGTCCAAGAGAGAGGCTGAAGCCAAGCTCGCCGATATCCTACAGGTTGTTGACACAAAGGACAAGCTACTCGAAAAGAAGGACAAAGAGATTTCGGATCTCAGAGCCTCATTTGAGTTGGAGAAGACTGAGTTCCTTGAGGAGACCAAGAAGTGTGCAGCCGCCAACATTCTGGAGTTGATGATCAAGATGTCAGAGGAAGCACAAGCGAAAGGTCACGTAATGGATTCTTGGAATTCTGTAGCTTGGAAGAAGAAGCTCAAGATGCTAGGGGGGGGAAGCTTGAAGAGGATGAGATGGCTGGGACTTCCGAGGTGATCAAGGAGGTTGAAGCCAGTGAGGATGTGAAGGAGACTAAGACTGGGGAGGCGACGAATTTGGAGAAGAAGGAAGACGGCAATGTTGAAGATGGGAAGGCTTAAACCTGGTTTCCAGGTTGTTTTTATGTGTTTTCAATGGTTGTTTTGAACAATTTCTATTTTGGTTATGTAAGGATAATGTAGTAGACTCAGGATAATGGTTTGGGTGGAGGGATCCTAGTTCAGGACGAAACCCAAACTGTTTTCTATTTTCTGCTTTAGAACAATTATGATAGTTCTGGTGGATGGGCTCCATTTTGAGTGAAACCCGGACTATCTTTTTCTGCATTATAATATTAGTACAAGTTTCTATGACTTATATTGGTATCCTTTCACTTTTTCTGTTTTTAGAGAAAAAATTAAGTTTGTTAGAAAAAATTTCTTAGTAATAGCTTAAGTTTTGTTCAATAAACCAATATCAAGTCATAAACTTTATCTTGTAAATAAAACGAAAGATAAAATGTTCACCAACAGTAAACCATACCAGAACCGTGTATCAGTTGTCCTGGATAATGTCTAGACCATCTTATTCTTGTAATGAGACCATTATTTAGGATGCTCCTCTAATCCTGGGGATATAGCGATAAAATTGTACTATCAGCATTATCCTGAAAATAATAAATTCTGGCGACAAGGCCTCAAGCAATCTGGCGACAAGGCCTAATTAAACTGGCGACAAGGCCCTTAAGAAGAGGTGAAAACCCCTTAAACCTTAGGGAAACTGGCGATAAAGCCCTTAAGAAGAGGTGAAAACCCCTTAAACCTTAAGGATAAACTGGCGATAAAACCCTTAAGAATAGGTGAAAACCCCTTAAACCTTAGGAAATGGTACGTCTACCATAAACTTTGAGATTCAAACCAATAGCTGAGGATAACGAGGTAACAAGTCACTATATTTCATGTGCTGGCCCCGTCTCTCAAACTACGGTCGAATAAACGTGCGCTACAGGCGATCTTAAGAAGAGGTGACAACCCCTTAAACCTTAGAAAGTATTGAATAATACCTTAACTGGCGACAAAGGCCAACTGGCGACAAGGCCCTTGAGAAGAGGTGAAAACCCCTTAAACCTTATAAATAAACTGGCGACAAGGCCTATATATATACTGGTGACAAGGCCCAAATTGACTCTATTCCATGTGGGGATACCACATATCTTCAAGCTACAAAACAATCAACTCTAAGTGAGGGGTGGGTGTTAGCCTTGCTAACACCCCTCCGATGCTTAAGTCAGTACCAGGATAGAAGAATAATAATGTTGAAAAATAAAAAGATAAATTAGAATACGTACCTTAGTTGTTTAACATTACTGTTAAATTATCCTCAGGATATAAATCTTACATAAAATATTTTTTGAGGTGGATAGCGTTCCAAGCCCTTGGTAGTAAGTCACCATCCAAAGTGGACAATTTGTATGCCCCCTTTCCTGCTTCTGAATCTATCAAGTAAGGACCTTCCCACTTTGGTGCAAGCTTTCCATCTGCAAGATTTGCAGTATTCTGAAAGGCTTTTCGGAGAACCAAATCCCCTTCTTGAAATCTACGAACCCTGATAGTTTTGTCATAGGACTTTGCTATCTTCTGTTGATAAGAGGCCATTCTGATCTTTGCTAAATCCCTGAGTTCTTCTACCGCATTTAAATCTTCAAGTAGACTTCGAGTGTTATCTTCGGAAATTTGATGACTGCCTCTAGCTGTAGGGATAACCATCTCTGTCGGGATAACTGTTTCAATCCCAAACACTAATGAGAAAGGAGTTTGACCAGTAGCATTCTTTGAAGTGGTCCTGTCTGCCCAAAGGACGAATGGTAGTTCCTCGGCCCACTTTCCTTTCTTAGACCCCAACTTTTTCTTCAGGTTATTGATAATGATTTTGTTGCTTGACTCGGCCTGTCTGTTAGCCTGAGGATGGACAGGTGTTGAAGTGATCATTTTGATTCCCCAACTGGCACAGAAGTTGGTGGTTCTCTTGCCGATGAACTGTGAGCCATTGTCACACACTATCTCTGCCGGGATTCCAAATCTTGTCAGAATTTTGCGCTTGATGAATGAGATAACTTTTTTCTCCATGACTTGAACAAAAGACTCAGCCTCAATCCACTTTGAGAAATAATCAGTCATAGCCAGCATAAAGACTTTTCCTCCCGGAGCTCTTGGTAGCTTTCCCACTATATCCATAACCCACTTCATGAAAGGCCAAGGGGATATAATAGGATACAATGGTTCAGCCGGCTGGTGCAGAATGTTGCTGTGTCTTTAGCATGCATCACACTTCTGAGAATAATTCATAGCATCCCTCTTCATCGTT
This sequence comes from Bidens hawaiensis, assembly GCF_021521415.1. NCBI lineage: Eukaryota > Viridiplantae > Streptophyta > Magnoliopsida > Asterales > Asteraceae > Bidens > Bidens hawaiensis. The sequence continues at coordinate 210,446 of NW_027494811.1, read as the reverse complement.
GGCCAAAAGTATCCTGTTCTCAGGATTTTGGAGAATAGTGCTCTGCCCCCAGTATGATTTCCACAGTCTCCTTCATGGATATCCTGAAGAACTTCTTGAGCTTCTGCCTTCTCCAAGTACCTAAGATATGGTCCTGCAAGAGATTTTCTGTATAATATATTATTCATTATAGTATATGGTATTACCTTTGTGCGAAAAGCTCTTGGGTTTTCATCCTTGGGGATAACGCCATCCTGAATATATTTCCTGATGGGAATAATCCAAGAATTTTCATTATCATCAGGATCCTTGGTTCTCATATCTTCATCACTTTCTGATATTTCATTGACACCTTGCTCTTCTATTGCTGGGCTCAGGATGTGTATGATAGGAATCTTGACACCCTCTGGTATTTTGAAGGATGAAGCTAAGTATGCTAGGGCATCTGTGTCACACCCCACTTTAGGGCCTAGGCGCGTGACCACAAGTTGGTACCTGTTTTGTAAATAAATCAGAGTTGCGGGTTTTATTTCAGCGGAAGTCTTTAATAAAATATTATTACTTTGAAAACTTATTTAAAAGTCGGGTTTAAATACCCGTCCATCGTTTACATTAAATTTCTTTAGAAAACATAACTCTTTGTAATATTTTGAAATAAAATATCTGAGCCATCAGATAGCATCTAATGACTATAACTCCAATATTCTATTCCTTCTTGCTTGTACGTTTTAAACTTTCTTGTTTCCCTGTAACATGGGTGGGAAAATACGTCAGCACAAAGCTGGTGAATAACGCTAACTCTAAAATCTCTTTTCAATACCTTTGTGAAACCAACAATAATACCTTTGTGACTACTCATTAGGCACCCAACTACATTGGGATCAAATTACCCTAAGTACCATGTATAATTAATTATATACACAATATCATTTCTCTGAACAGTCCCGTAGACCTTCAGAGGCATGTTGATGATATGCATGGCCTCGGGGAAATGCCGAGTCACATGTATGTTTGGATCCAGACTCAGAGTGTCCGTTTCTTATTATTGTACACAAAGTTCTTAAGGATTCGTAAATCCTATGCAAACATTCAGACTCATTATAAAAGATTTTGGGGCGTATTCACCTTTTCTGTTTATAATCAGTTTCTGATACGGATTCCCGTTTTCTGTTCTCTTCTTCTTGTTTTGTTACCTCGGACCTATAGTATGAGAATAACATTTGTATAAATAACTAGATCAGCAATCTAGCTTTAGACCTTTAGTCTATTTTGGTATAGCTTTAACCTTGATAAAAACATTTGTTTATTTAAAACATTTGTACCTTTAGTCCCTTTGTTTCATTTACCAATTATATGCTACGTTTCTTCTTCAAGAAAAAACGTCTATACTGAGTTTCTTCTTCAAGAAGAAACATTAATTTCATAATTATAATCTCTTGTATTATATTTCTTAGTCATAAAGAAATATTATTTTCACTATAACCTTTGCTTAAGAAAAGTTATATAATACTAAATTGTAATCAAGGTTCGGCTATATCTCCGACTATGGTCTAAGCCATTTATAATAATATAATAATAACTTAGGCAGAACCCCCTTACCTCGCACGGTATTCGGAGTTAAATATTCCTAAGTTTATACGGGCAGCACTTCTACTCTATATGCACGTTTTATCGAGGCGTTCTTGATCCTCCTTTCTTGGCACGCAAATCGAGGCAATGTTCGGTCGCCGGGTCGTGCAAGTACTTCGAGAAAAACACCGGGTTTGTGGTATAGATTACGATGTGTTATTTGTTGGGTCGGTGGCACACAAAACGATGTTCGACACGCAAACCGAGGTAGAGAGAGTATAAATTCTAGAGAGAGAGTGGCTGTGATGTGTGAAATGAATGTGCCATGGCCACCCTATTTATAGCCGATTTTGAGTCCCATCGCGTACCGCGATGGGCTCCTTTCCTGACTCTGTCGCGTACGGCGACCGACACCTTCTCGCCACGTGGTCTGACACGTTCTGCCACGTGTCTCGTCGTGTTGCCACGTGTCACCATAGTGTGACACGTGTTCGTGAGTCATCACGGCCCATCGCGATGGCCGTCTCTTTGGACTTATCGCGTAGCGCGATGGGTCCCTGAAGATTATTTTTCATTTTTAGTCCCTCATCTTTGATAGCTTGTCATTTCTAGTCTGATTCTCGTTGTCCAAAAATACTAAGGCGGCTCTCAAAGAGGCTCGCGACGATGCGAAGTGCGAAGTGCGCCATCAAAGCGCCACATTGCGCCCAACGCCTTTCACACTCGCCGTCGCCATCGCCATCGTCCTCGCCCGAGCCAGAGCCCGTGCGCGTGCGCGTCGGGTGCTACGCACCTCCTCTAGGACCACTTGGTGCATAATATTCATAAAAGAATATAACTATGGAAATTCTATCTCTTATAAAGAACTTCCATTTCTTTACCATTTCCAATGTGGGATGGAATTTCTTTTCTTGTATGTAAACTTTAACTTAGGAAGTATTTTTATTTCCTTATTTTTCTTACATTTCCTTATTTAATATTTTCTCATGATTTGACTTGGTATTATTTTTTTTGATCCCTCAACTTTCCTAAGTTGTCAAATTTGGATCAAAATTTTGGGGATGTTACAATCTGCTTCAACATTCTCTTCTCTAGGTACCTGTGAAATATCAAACATTTCGAAACATTTTGCTAGTTTTTTGACTAACTCTAAATATTTCATTAGTTTTTCTCCTCTAACAGTATATAAACCATTAAAATGATTAGTTAATAATAATGAATCAACATGTACTTGAATAAACCTGATTTTCATGTCGTTGCTAGTTGTAATCCTGCTATCAAAGCTTCATATTCTGCCTCATTGTATGTGGCTTGGAATCCGCAGGATATGGATTGAGGTATAATGTCCCCCTGTGGCGATTTCAGCAGGATCCCGAGACCTGTTCCTCTAACATTTGAAGCACCATCAGTGTATAGAGTCCACTTATCTTTGGTTTCTTCAAGTTGTTGGACTTCCAAGTCTGCTTCTTCTTTAAGTTCACTGGTGAAATCAGCCACAAAGTCTGCCAATGCCTGGGATTTGATGGCAGTCCTAGGTTCATATGCTATATCATAAGCGCTTAGCTTTACGGCCCATTTTACCATCCTACCTGACATTTCTGGTTTTCTCAAAACAGAATTAATAGGGTAATTAGTTTTAACAAGAATAGGATGAGTTTCAAAATAATGTCTAAGCTTAGTGGATGCCATAATAAGTGCTAAAATTAATTTCTCAAGATAAGAATACCTGGTTTCAGCATCCAACAAACTCTTACTTACATAATAGATGGGATGCTGTTGCCATTCGAGATCCTTAGCTAAAACTGCACTCACAGCATTATTTGATACAGCTAGATATAGAGATAGAGGTTCACCTTCTTCGGGTTTTACCAGCAGAGAAGCAGAGGAAAGATAAGCTTTTAAGGACATTAAAGCTTCCTCATGCTTACTGGTCCACTCGAACCTTTTGTTTTTCCTCAGGATATCATAAAATTCTTTGCACTTTTCTGAAGATTTGAATATGAATCTGTTGAGTGCCGCTATCCTGCTAGTCAGCCTTTGAACATCTTTGACTGATGCTGGGGATTTCAGATTCAGGATAGCTTGTATCTGCTCTGGACTTGCCTCTATCCCCCTTTTGGTGACCACGTATCCCAAGAATTTGTCAGCCTTCACCCCGAAATGACACTTCGTAGGGTTCAGCCTTATGTTATATTTGTCGAGGATATCAAATGCAGTCTTGAGATCCTGGAGGTGATCCTCAGCTTTCTTGGACTTCACCACCATATCATCGATATAGACTTCCATCGTGTCCCCCAGTTGCTCTTTGAACGTCATGTTGACTAACCTCTGATAGGTTTCACCTGTATTTCTAAGTCCAAATGGCATAACAATATAACAAGAAATACCTGTGGGATTCATGAATGCCGTGTCTTCTTGATCTGAGGGTTGCATCTGGATTTGCTGAAATCCTGAGGATGCGTCCATAAACGTCAGCATCTCGTGGCCGGCCGTAGCATCTACCATTGAATCGATGTGTGGCAGAGGGAATGGATCTTTATGACAGGCTTTATTCAAGTCTGTAAAATCTACACAAACTCTCCATTTTCAATTCTTTTTCTGCACCACTACTACATTTGCTAACCATCGGGGATATTGAACTTCCCTGATCATATCTGTCTTCAAAAGTCTTTCAACTTCTTCTTGGATAATTATGTTTCTCTCAGGTGCAAACTTTCTTCTCTTTTGATGGATTGGCCTGAAAGAATTATCAATTCCAAGTTTATGTGTTATAACATCTTTGGAAATACTTGTCATATCTTCATGTTTCCATGCGAATGTCGACAGTCTTGTCTTGAGAAAATCGAGCAATTTTGACTCAATATCCTCAGGAATGCTGGTTCCCATCAGCATTTTGACTTCAGGATCCTCGGGATAAGGGAATACTTCTTTGATTTCTTGTTCCCTGGCCTCCATTACGCCTCGTGTTGGTTTCTGTAATTGCTATGCCTGCTGGGGTTTCACAATACACTTCATAGAGGATGTGTAGCAATTTTTTGCATCTTGTTGATCGCTGATGATTTTGATGACTCCCCACGGACTTGGGAGTTTCACACATTGGTGATAGGTGTAGGGGACTGCTTTCATGTCGTGTATCCAGGGCCTGCCTAATATAATATTGCAACAAGACAAACAGTCAATAACACAAAATTTTTGTATTTCATTTACCCCTTCGACGTATACTGGGAGCTTTATTTCCCCAATAGTGTTCTTAGTCTCTCCGCTGAATCCAACCAATACTGAGGAACTGGGAACGATCTCATCCTCAAGAATATTCATCTTTCTCAGCACATCTAATTGAATAATGTTGACAGAGCTTCCACCATCTACAAGGATCCTGTGCACATAATGGTTAGCTACATATAATGTTATTACCAAACTATCATGGTGGGGATCCTGGATGTTGACTCTATCACTTTCATCGAAGGTCTTTGTTTGAGTGAGAACGGATGTCTTTGTTAGTCTGTCAGCCACTTCTAACTTCCTCTGATCAGCATTTCTTTTTGCAGCAGAATAAGAGGTTCCACAGATGTCGGATCCTCCGGATATGAACATGATTGTTTTTGCATCCGTTGGTGGAGGAGTTGGCTTTTCATGAACATTCTCAGGATTCTGCTCTCTTCCCTTTTTTATGCCAAGTAACTCTTTCAAGTGGCATTTGCTGAGAAGATAGCTAATTTCTCTTCTGAGAGCAATGCAATCATCAGTCAAGTGTCCAAAGTCTTCGTGGAAGGCACGCCACTTTGATTTGTCCTTGTAGACTCCTTGTTTTTCCACCTTCTTTGGCCACCTGGCTTTTTCACCTAAATCCTGCATGACACATATTAATCCACCAATATCAACAGAAAAACAATATTCAGAAACTTTAGGATATTCTTCATTATCCTCATCATCTACTGCATTGATCCTGGGGTTATCAGGATTGTAGTAAGGCTTTGACGGATATGATTTTCCTGGGGATTTGGCCTTCCTGTTCGTCTGATCGTACTTTGGGATACCGATCTTATAATTTTTCTTATCATCTTCAAGCCTGATAAACCTCAGAGCTCTGCTTCTTGCTTCATCTAATGACCTGCATGGAGTCATAACAAGATCATCATAGATAGAGGAGCCCTTTTTTAACCCCAGCTTAAGAGCTTCTACTGCTGAAGCCGGGTTTAGATTTGGAATTTCCAACGACTTCTTGCTAAACCTGGTAATAAAATCTCTCAAGGATTCCCCAGGATTTTGGGTAACCCTGTAAAGATCACCTGTCATTTTCTCAAATGTTCTACGGCAAGAAAACTGGTTATTGAACAAGTTAATTAAATGAGAAAAAGAAGTAATAGTATTAGGAGGAATACTCAGTAGCCATTTCATGGCTGCTCCGGTCAAGGTAGATCCAAACCCCTTGCAAAGACATACTTCCTTGATTTCCATAGGGATTGGGTTGATCTCCACACGCTCTTTATACTGTGCAACGTGTTCCTCGGGATCCGTTGAACCATCGTACAGTTTCATATTTGGGGTTTGAAAACATTTTGGGATCTGTACGTCACCAATTGATGGTACAAATCGGGATATTCTGTGACTATCAGTGGGAACTTCAGCTATGGGACGGGTAACGCTAGGAACATTTGATATCATGTCCTTAAGCTTTTGTAATTCTCGGGCTAAACTTGAACTTATGCCTGCATCCTGCAAAAATCCTTGATTAGCATTAAAAGGAATTGTATTGAAAGTGTTACCCTGATTGATATTCTGAGGAACAGTTTGGGTGTTGTAGCTGGCATTCCCGAACATAGTATTTCCTGGAGTGACAAATGGAGTGGTCGAGGTGTTAGCCTGCATCGGGATGAAGTCTCCCTGGTGCATCTTGGAGGACCCTGCAAATTGCTAAGTCTGAGCAAATGGATGCTGAGGATTGAAGAACCCTGATGGAGGTACTGCTGAGAATCCTGCCTGTTGCGGAAATCTTGGGGATACCACCTGCTGATAAGGACCTGAAGATCCAACCTGCTGCGCCAATCCTGAGGATAACGCCTGTTGATAAGGACCTGAGGATCCTCCCTGCTGCGCCAATCCTGAGGATAACGCCTGTTGATAAGGACATGAGGATCGTCCCTGCTGCGACAATCCTGAGGATCCTGCATGTTGAAACGACCCAGCAAAGGATGCATGCAAGTATCCTTGGGATCCGGATGAGTACAATCCCGCAGATCCTGAGTGCTGGAAAAGCGAGGATCCGTGGTTGTACGCCGTGGTTAACTCCGGACGCACCAATCCTGAGGATCCTGGATGAGTGAAATCCAGAGATCTCGGGATTAATGACGTGAATTCTTCCGCCGGCTTCTTGGCTTTTCTGATATCTTCCAGTTCCTTCACCAGCATCTGGTTGGTCTTGTTCTGGCGATCCATCTGTTCCTGTAACCGCTTATAAGTAGACAAAAGTTCATTATTAGATACCATAACGGGATCCTGGGGAGACGGCCTCGATCCCGAAAACAATGGAGTAGCAGTTTTCTTCTGAATGTTGTCAAGTTTCTTCGGAATAACAGCAGCAGAAGGAGGAGGAGGCATTGAAGGTTTCCCGGAGGAATCTGAGGCTATGGCAGAAGAGGAAACAATCTTCGGTTGGGAAGACATGTTGTGGTTATTGAGAATAGGGTTTAGTTTGAGAGTTGATAATGATCAAAGCACCGTTTGCCCCACGGTGGGCGCCAAATTGTTTCGGTCAAAAACTGACAAAACAACTTTTGATCAAATTAGTGCGTGAGGTGGAGTGCTTGTTAACAATAAGAGTGAACACAAGGATATGATTACGAGAGAAAAAACCCTTGATTATGATAATCTTCGTTTCGGTCAAGAGTTTACAACGTAATCTTTAGTCGAATCTCTTCGGTTAAAGATTATGAACTTAACTTTTGGTCGAATTAACGCTTGATTATTATGATCTCCGGCACAAAAAACCCTCGTACGGTGAAAACTATCACCGTCAATTATATTAATAAAAATGGTGGAGCTGATAAGTGATCGTGAGCTAAGTGATACAATGACTACTAGTAGCTGAACAAGTGAATTGTGTGTTTCTAATGATATTATCAGCTCATATATATATATATATATATATATATAATAAAAGATTACAACTGATATCTCGATTATTCAGGAAACCCTAGACTATTTCTTCAACAAGCCGTTGCTGCCCACGTTCTTTGTTGACGAAGTTCAAGTAGCATTCCGTTGCAATCCACCTTCTTATAAACATATTTACCACGTGCTCTTATCTGCAAAACAATCAGATAATATAGGACAATTGAATTAGTCAACGTGCCTTCCTCGGAATAACAGCTTAAGTCAATATCCTTAAGTCAGGCTCAATTCCGAGGATAAAAAATCTACACCCAACATATATAGTCCAATATTATCTCATATAGGCGTCCATTTGTGGCAACGACTCACACATCACAGCTAGTGGCGTACATATGATATTTGTCTCTTCTGTAGCTAGGTTATATATAACTTATTAAACTTGTACACTAACAAATACTATAATTGCTTGTACACAAAAAAGTGAAAAACTGACGTAATCTAAATCAATTTGAAAAGTGAGTTACATAGTACAAAACATACCGACAACAAAATTTACGTAAAAATACATTTTGTTTGTTCCACCATCTCGCCATGGTTAATTTCTAACAAGGTTAAGGATAGCAACTACCTCACGACTACTAAATATTGATCAAAATATATTGATGTGCATGATAACATGAATGCAACTTAATTATAATCATATGAAAGTTTGATTCAAGCATCTTCCGGTCCAATGGCACTGGGGTGGTGGTTAAGGTTGGGATCTTAAGGTCTCAAATTCAAAATCTGGCTCAATGAGGTTTTCCTATGGTGGTGGTTTTCCTCGATTTGATGGTGTTTTTGGGTGAGTCAAGACTAGAGGATCTAAATTAGTATAGACAGATAATATCACGTCTTAGAAAAGCACGTATGAGTATTAGGAGTGGTTCCAAATGCTATTGGAAAAAATAAATCAAATTAAAAAACAGTTGTATGAATACTAAACTAATTTTATAACTATAATAACAAGATAAGCTTTACACACAATTAATAAACCGAACATTTATTTAATTTCTTGCTTCAAACTTTTATCTTGGATGTATGTTTCTCAACATTAGACATGAAGTTATAACCTAATGATTTTCACCCTTTAGTAACTTTATAAAAATAATAATCTAACTATACTATTAAAGCAATAAGCTTTATGTTAAAATCCCCCCTTTCTATTGGTAGATTCTCATACTTTCCATTTATATTTAGGCCTTCTCTAATTTTCATCTTAATTAAATTAATTAATAATATATTAAAATTAGATTCATCAATGTTATTAAAGTATTATCTTTCATTTTCATTTTGAATATTTAAAATTGTCATTTATATGGGAACCTAATTAATTTCATATTTTAAAATCGTAGCTATAGTTTCCAAAATCAAATATTCAAAATTTCATTTTGAATATTTTATTATTTTTTGTTGATTTTATTCACCATCTTTATTATTTTTTTAGATAATATATAATATATAATCTAGATTATTATTTGATATTTCATCAATAGAAGAGATTACAGATTTAATATACAGATTACGGATAGTGTATATATATATATATATATATATATATATATAGAGAGAGAGAGAGAGAGAGAGAGATTACCAATATAAAATATTGATGGAGCTAATATTCAAATTCATAAAGTTGTAAAGGTTTGTACCATTCATGTTAAATTTAGGAAAAGATGACCTATTTGATTAAGAAATTGGTTTAATTACGGAAATTGTAAATTTGAATTAATTATTGTATATTATTTGAATGTAATTAATTTGTAAATTTGAATTAATGATTGTATAACTTATGGTGTAAATTTGAATATAAATTTTAATTAATTAACAATTATTAAGTTTTACTATAATTACGGATGTTCACCCATTGACCCATTTACTTAATTACGGTCATTAAGTTTTAACAATTATAACATAAATCCATTGTCTTATTATTGTTTAACAATAACAATTGAGTTACAAATCCATTGTTGACCCATTGACCCATGACTTATAATTATAATAATATAATTAACAATTTACTTACATATATATAATAAAATTATTAACTTTTATTTTCACACCTTATATGAATTACATTACATAATATGGTGTTATAATTTATGATTAATTATATTATTGTAAATAATATAATTAGTAACTTATATTTTTACATTAGAATATAGTCAACATTTAAATTAAACAAAAAGACATTTATACTAATCTAATACACTAATCTAATTATACGAAAAGATAAATTTAAGACTTTAGTGGAATTGTTGAATTAATAGAAATTTTAAATTTTGAAATCCATTAATTACGGTTTCCTTTCTATTCGTTCTTACTATAAATTATTTGAAAAAATATTCAAATTTACTAAATTTATGTTTGCAATCAATTACCTTTATACCTTCCTTCTATAATTTAGTCTACCCTAATTCATTTGGTATAAATACGTACATTTGATAGGCTAATTCTTACACCATCATAGCCTCTTTATTAAAAACGATTAGCTTTGTGCGAAGGTTTTTACTTTTTTTTTGTTTTTATATCTTCCATTTTCTTATTAATTTTATTGGTTAAAAGTGTTATTGTTCATAAATGATTTGTTTGTTTTTAAAAATTTTTCACCACTAGCAATATGGAGCCAACAAATATCACCATGTTGAACCAACTTGATGTTCAAAACAGTGAGTGTATCCTAAAGGTGCGTATTTTGAGACTTTGGCGGCTGAAGGACAACTCCAAGCCCGGGCAAGATTGGTCCATCGAAATGATTGTTCAAGACGAAATGGTATTGTTAACACATTCATTAATTTACTATATTATTCATACAACTTTTTACTAATCTTAATAATAATTTGCAGGGCAACAGAATGCAAGCCTATGTAAGGAAGGCGTGCATTCCTAAGCATGATGTTTGGCTTGCGGAGAATAAATCTTTGATTGTTCGGAAGGCCTCACTCGGTGCAAATATGTCTACTTACAAATACATTGACTGCCCACACAAACTTTGTTTCACAACAGAGACTCATCTCTCAAATTCCTACGAATTTGAAGGTCACTTGTATGGGCTGACTATTGGTTGGTGACTATACTTACCACGTATATCAATAGCTTCTCTATTTTTCAATTTAATAAAATAAATCAAATATATATTTAACTAAGATTCATTAATGCTATTAAAGTATTTTCTTTCACTTTCATTTAATGTTTAATTTTGAATTTTGAATATTTTATAATTATGTTTGAACATAGTAATTCTCCATATAATTATGTTTTATAACTAATTTTATTTTATTATTTTTGGTTTATTTTGTAACATCCCGAATTTTCAAATAATAATATTCTACATATTATTTCTTATAGTGGAAAAGTTACTTGAGTGAATAGATAAATAGTAAAATGGTAAAAAGGGGAAGATAAGGAGGTTAATTAAAGATAATTAATCATGGACTAAAAAAGAAAGATGGGCCTTAGGTCCATGGTCTTAAGGGAGTATAAATACCCCTTAAACCCTAAATATTTCCATTTCCATCCATCTTATCCATTTTACACCATAAAAAAAAAACAAACACACACAAACCTCCCATAATCGGCCGCAAGAGAGGAAACGGGATCCAAGGCTAAGACCAAGCCGATTATTGCTAGATAGTGATTTCTCAAGCTAGATACAAGATCATCATTGAACATCGATCTAAACCGTAACCTAGAAACATCAAAAGGTATATTCCCTGTGATTAATGGTTACATTTTTATGAACCATTTGCCATGAAACTTGACCCTATAGTAGATTAGACCTAGATGTCTCATAAAAATACAAACTTGATGATTAAAATGAACTTAATGGCCTTATGATGGTATACGGCTCAAAGATGAACCCTAGATCTAGCCTAGAACGTTTTAAACCCATAAAGGTCTAAGCTTTATGCCTAAAACTAGATAGATCTTGAAGCCGTGATAGTAATGGGTGTATACGGGTATGAACGATGATGATAAAGGATTAAAATTTCATGATTTAAACCGTGAACCAAGTAATCTGGGTAGGATAGAAACGTAAAATAGAAAGATAAACTGGACTAGGGGGTTCTCGGCCAAAATTGGGAATCCTTGGTCAAACCATGTGGTTCTCGGTCAACATGCAGCCAACCAGAGTTCTCGGCCACGAGTTCTCTGCCTTGGAGTTCTCGGTCAGAGTTCTCGGTGACATGGATCTCGGTCAAACTTGGATTTCGGTCAAGATCATGGTTCTCGGTCGGGTTGAGTTCTCTGCCAAGAGTTCTCGGCTGACTAGTCCTCTGTAGGGTTTTGAATTTTAGTCCAGTTGGGCCCAGATAATTAACAAGCTGGCCCATTATCCTAAGTCTAACAACAAGCCCAACCTAGATGATGCATAGGTTAACTAAATAACCCACTTAATTAAGAATACGGATGATTAACACACATGTATAAATAACAGTTAGTTGTGCTCAATTAAAGAAGAGGATTACTATTAACGGTGAACGCAAAAGAATCCAGGTGAGTTTCTAGCCCCATTCCTTGTTATGTTTTCAGGGCTGTGTGCATACTCGATGTGATTAGTTAATACACTTACCTTATGCCTATTATGATATATGTGTATGTTATAAAAGAATGCGTGACGGTACATGAACGATCTTCGGATATTGCATGTACTGTCAGGAGATAGTTAAATGATGTGATTGTTTATATATATGTTGTATGTATGAAGTATGTACGTTATAGAATATGAGAATGAAAGAAAGTATGTAAAATATATAAATGAAAAGGAAGTATGATATGAAGGAATTGACGGTAAAGGGTGGCAGACCCTACTAATATCTGTAAAGAAGGGTGGCAGACCCAAATAATATCTGTGAAGAAGGGTGGCAGACCCTAATAATTTCTGTGAGGTTATAGGGCGAAAGGCTCTTTAAGGGTGGCAGACCCTAATAATATCTGTGAGGTTATAGGGCGAAAGGTTCTTTAAGGGTGGCAGACCCTAGTAATATCTGTGAGGTTATAGGGCGAAAGGCTCTCTAAAATATATAAGTATGTATGTAAAGAAAGATAAAATATGAAGTATGAAAGAAAGAAAGTATGAAAGTAAGAAAGAAAGTATATACTTACGTATGTATGAAAGAAAATAAAGAAGGATAAGTATGTAATATAAGAACGTATTGTATGTTGATTGTATTAACTAGAACTCACTCAGCGTAGCTGACTTTTAGTATGTACGCATGTGAGTAGAATGAGGCAATTAGCTTGAGGAGGACACATGGCGGAGTTGGACGAAGCTGGCATATAAGGATTTTGCTATGATGTTTTATTTCTATAATTTAAGTTATGCTTTAAAAGACAAAATATGGATGTTTGTTGCGAATGGTTTAAGTTTTATTATTTCCGCGAAAGTTTTTAATTAACTATGATATTCAGAACTGCGTTTATGAGTAAATTCAACGTCGAAATGTGAGGCACCGGTAACGGGGCCTTACATATTTCATTCACAACCTTTTTTTCTTTAATTCAGGCTTAATTTTTTTTATATAATAGATATAGATAATATATAATATATGGATTTAATATATAAAAGATTACGGATTTAATATATAATATATAATTTAGATAATTACTTGATATTTCATCAACAGAAGAGATTACGGATTTAATATAGAGATTGGTGATTTTAAATATTCTAATTGATTATATTGGATTTAAATCAAATAATATACAATAATTGATTTTATTGAATATAGTAAAACTTAATGATGGTTAATCATAACAAATATACGTAACAATTAATCAAATCAAATAATATACAGATTGGTGATTTGACATATTGACTGATTTAAATAATTGGTGATTTAAAATAACAAAATTGATTATATTGGATAAATTAAAACACTAGACATCATAGTATCCGGCGTATGTTAATAAATAAATACAAAATTAGTAACTTTTATTTTCACACCTTATATGAATTACATTACAATTGATGTTTAAATGTTTAAATATAGTCAACTTTTAGATTAAATAATACTACATTTATACTAATCTAATTTTGTAACATTGCATTTTAGTAAATTCAAAATTTGATAATCCATTAATTACGATTTCCATTCTATTCGTTCTTACTATAAGTTTTTTGAAAATTTTTGAAATTTCCTACATTTTTGTTTCTAATCAATTACCTATATACCTGCCTAGATTAAACGATTTCCATTATATTCGTTCTTACTATAAGTTTTTTGGAAATTTTTGAAATTTTCTACATTTTTGTTTTTCTAATTAATTACCTGTATACCTTCCTAGATTAAAATGTCTCCCATAATTCGTCTCAATTAATTAAATATTTTATTAACCATCCTTAAGATTTACTATAAATACAAATGTTGACCTTACTGACTGATTTAAATAATTGTTGATTTTAAATATTCTAATTGATTATATTGGATTTGATATTAGTGTTTAATTGTATTCAAATTCTGTTAATGTTAATACATAAAAACAAAATTCGCAACTTTTATTTTCACACCTTATATAAATTACATTACATAATATATGGTGTTATAATTGATGTTTAAATGTTTAAATATAGTCAATATTTAGATTTATATTACGGATTTATGAATTGTCAATTCCCATACATCTAAAATTAGACCCAGTTAACAATAACATAAATAATTAAGCCTAGAATATAACTTTGTTTAGCTTTATAAAAAAATAATGTATACTAATTAAGCCTATATATTAAAATAATTTTTACTAGAGACGGGATATGAAATTGAAAATTTTAATTGAGTCAACTAATTAAAAATAAATGTATAAACTAACTTTAAAGGATGTTTATTATACGGGATATGATAAAATTAATTAAGCCTATGTATATACTATATTTCTTTATTAAAATGATGTTTACTAAAGAAGAGATAATTTACTTTATGATAAATCATTTAATAGTTTTCTTAATTTACTTTATGATAGTCATTTATCAAAATTAATTACTTTCTATAATAAAAATGGTGAACTAACTTTTCTAATATCATTAAATATCCCAAAATTCAAAATCATTTGAATAACCGGATTAAAATCACATTCAATTACCAAAAGCACATATCATTCAATTTACCATAATTATGTAAATTCATCAGTTTATGAATTAATTGTAATTAAAATATTTAATTATTCTCTATATAAATGGTAAAATGTGTTGACTTTTTAATTTAAGAAATTAAGAGATTCGGTTTCACAACATTTGGTACCAAGCTTAATAACATATTTTCATATTTAATTTATTTATTATGTTTACTTAAATTTATATCATTTACTTCTGTAAAAATTATTAAAAGCTTTTTTGAGGAAGTTTTATGGTGATGACACCCCATGTGGAGGTATAATGATTAGGAGGAATAATACTATTATACAATAGTAAGCTTCAATTACTACTAAATATTTAAGAACCACTAAAAATTATTTTATTCACCTTTTGTATGTATTAAAAAATGAATACATTATTAGTATCTTACTAATGGAAAATAAGATATCAAAAGGCTATATAAACTATCATCTCAATCTCTAATCGGGTGTTAGGTAAAAACCTCAATTTATTTGGTGTTTGTTGTATAAGGTTTTTTACTTTATTTATCGAAAGCTTTATAAACTATATTTTTATTATAATCACATATCAGGAGCATGACAGTGGAATTTGAATACAAGGTAATTTCTTACTTTATATTCATCAATTGCGTAGTTAATTTAATTTTGACCTTTAAATTGATTAATTACAAATTAAAGTATAAACCTTATATACAAGGAAGTATTTAGGGAGTTGTAGATACTAAAATTATGATACTTTTGTTAAATAAATAGTTAAATTGTATAGAATTTTCTTCATGTTTATTTTAAATTACACTTCAAGTAGTTCTTCATACACCTTGTAAAAGCACAAGGTACTTAAACTATCAAAAAAACACGAGGCTCACAGTTAGATGTCAATTCTTACATGTTGAAGAGATAAAATAATTTGCGAATTGACTAAGTTTTTATAGTTAAGATAATGCGGTTAGAGGTCACTAAGTTTTTATAGTTAAGACGGCAGATATCATTATGTTAGGAATTTTCTAAAATACTTGAGTTTGGAAAATGTTAGGAATATTCTACAATACTTGAGTTTTCTATTTCATAACACGAAAAAAACCCAAAGTAATATACTAATTACCCAATAATATTTAGAATTTGAAGTCTTAACTTGTATGCATAAATTGTATATATTATGTATGGCTCATTGTTACAAACTCTCCCACTTAAACTATTGTCATCTTTGTCACACAAGGTATAAACGTGACGGTACACTTAACATGTTTTGTCAGATATACTAGTTGTCTACATGACTACGTGTTAGTGCATGCCATGGCACGTGTGTATTACCATGACAGGACTTTTTATGACTTAAAGATTGATATTTTTATATACCTTAAAACAAAATTACTTAAATTTACATATTTTTAGAGGCTTTTGTTGCTTGTTTGTTGAGGACAAATTGATGGAAACAAACATACTTAATTACTCCGTATTAGATTAATTATTTTATCGACAAATCAGTTTCTAGTAAAAAGCATATCTTAAGAACTAAAAGAGATCATGCTAACTTCCAATTGAAGCATTTCTTTAAATGCTTTATTAAAACTTTAAATAGTTAATAATAAAAGAAAACGTAAAGAAGTGTCAATCAGAAAATATCATTTTGATTATTTCTTTTACCTGAAAAAACGACCCTGTCCAAGATGAATTAAAACTCGTTTTAATCCAAACCAAATTGACATATATTAAAATTATATGTTTGACCTTTAAAGTTTAAACTTATGCTATTTTCCAGTCGGAATCCTTTTAGTTCTAAATCAGACTAGTTTTGACACTTGTTGACCCGTTATCTAATCAACCCATCTAGTTAGACTCCCTATCACCGTATTAGTCAAATAACTTCATTATTCCAGTATACTTTGAATATCGTTGTTTACTTATTGATATTTTTTGTTAAAAAACTAGTTAGGGAGAAATAATTGGAAGGATGGCAATTTTATATAAACGTCGGGCCGTCGGCAGGTTTATGTGTACTTTCATTGAGTAATTTGACAAATATAATATATAAAATTATAGTCAAGTATTTACAATTAAATGTTAAAAAGATATCATATGCAAATGATCCATATCCCAAGTTGGTTGAAGTGAGTCGTTGAACCCAAAGACTTCACTTATAAAACGGGGAAGTTTCATATGAGATAAAAATAGAAAGTTTTAGGTTGGGTCAGATGATTTTCTTATATATGGTAAGGTTTCCTTCTAAGGGTGAAACGAAGAAGATCGTGTGGGTCAGATTGATGGTTGAAAACCAATAAAATAAATAAAAGAAATAATAAAAAAAAGTTGTTTAAATTCATGTGATTTGACCAAAATGTCTATGCCCGTATTATATAAAAAACAATCATACAAAAAATTAAAAAAAATATTTAAATGCCCACTTGAGCTTAGACTGCCGACCTCTCTCTCGTCTATGTTGTCGGCTACCAAGAACACAACCACCGCAAGCAAGTGGGGTTTTTATACCAATATTGGTGGATGTGGTCGTGCTGCTTGCTAATTACTGTGGTTTATATGTTCTATACTATATAATAGAAAAAACACTCGTTTCATGTATCATATGTGTCTTTATATTCCTTCTAACCAATATATTCCCTTCTATTTTTCTTATTAAATATATTTTTATCTTTTTAACAAATTATTTTTAAATAAAATAGTAATTATTTTGATAAAACATATTAATTTTAAATTATCTGAAATCTAATCAAGGAACTTTTGTTTTTAATCAAATCGTAATTTGTGTATTTTCAGGACCCAATTATACATTACCTTTTCCGTATTTTTGAACCTTTCTAAAATCGTTACTATACATATAATACATTTTTCACCTATAATGGTGGTAAGAGTATCTATCCATAACCATCTTCCATCCCTAACTTCAAAATTATTTAATTTGTTGAGTTGTGATAAGTCGGTATTCTATATATGCTCGATAAGATTAAATTGCAAAGCTAAATGTTGTTTGGAGGACCGAGTATGTATTTTGGCGCCCTATCCTCGTCCCTTATGATCATGTTGTGTGAAATGACGCAAGCGTACATGAATTTTTTATTAATCTAGGATGCACTTGTCATGCCGGTAATCGAATTATTCCCAAGTTTTGCTTTCAAAACACTAAAGCCCTATCAACGTCCTTTCTTGCCGCTTTTTGCGTATCTGCAAACTTATGTTTTTTTTTTTCATAAAAGAAATTTGTGTTTTTAACAAGACCATCCAAGCAGGGTGTATACCATCTGCAAGATAGTAATCTACATCAAAATGGTTCCCGTTCACATCAAATGGACACTTGGTTACCGTCCCATGCATATGCTCGTTGAATAACAACGACTGGTATAGGACGTTTAAGACGTCATTGTTTGACCAGGTGACATCAAAAAATGTACGTCATATTCAAACGCGAGGCAATCGCTTTGAGGGATATCATTGGGAAGTGGGAACAGATGATCTCCTCGCATGAATTGGCCTCGCCACTCTGTTTGACAATTTTGCCATAACCAGTGTGTACAATCGATGCTTCCTATCATACCGAAAAATCCATGGATTCTATTATGAGCATCATATCAACGTTCTATGTCATGCATTATCGATGTCGAAAGGTCAGTCAAAAACATTTATAAAATTACCTTTACTAGTAAGGTCAAGTAAGGTGGCGAATCCACATGGATTCAGTGGAAAGTGCTCGTTTGGTTTAATGCTTTTTAATTAATTATACTGGGGTGGATAGAGGACGTCAAGTGGTTTGAAAATTGATTTGGTTGTAAATCAGTTTGAGAAAAGTAACTAAACTCCAGGTTTCAGGTTATGAAGCAACTAGACCAATCGATTAACTTATTTGGAAAACTCGTTTGATCACACCTATAATCAAAAGACTAGATATTTGACCATACTGATTGACCGAACTTAATTCGAACAATTGGTTTGGATGAATAATAACCTAATTGATTACCATCTTTAGAATTTGATAAATATAAGTGATTTAATGGCTAAAGATAAACGGGTCAATGACTCTAACAACTTAATCCTAAAAGTTGATGACCACAAATCAATAAACTGATAAAATCACAAAGCATTTAATTACAAAAAATTGTTTAATGCACAAACAAGCGTAAAACATTAATTAACCGAATGTTAATCAACTCTAGTTCCAATGTAAAGATTCAAAATACCAAAAAGTATTGCTTACAAACACAACCCTACTCCCGGAGATGGTCACGAATGATTTAGCCTTGCATCTTGATCTTGAATAGCTTCATTGAATGTTGCAATGATGATAACAATGATGATTATGATGATTGGAAGGTGTTATGATTGTGGAGAATGGCCCCAAAATCGTCGCTGGTGGCTAGGGTATGAAGAATAATCGACTTTAGGGTTTTATGGGTTTAAATATGGAAGAACAATAATAAAATTCTCTTTTCCCGTTAGACCAGGCCGTAATCTACAGCCTGGTCACCGTAGGCTACGGTAGGAAGTTTCTGCCTTACGGCAACTATTATTACATTTTCATACTCATCTCATTGAGAAACCCAAAATTCATATATTTGGCTTCCGTAAATCATTTTCTAGCCCCGGATATGCATGTTTTACTTTAGATGCGCACAAAGCACTTTTGAACTCCCCAGCTTGCTTCTTTTTTGCCCATAGCTCAATTTCTTGCCATACAAGGTGCTCTAAATTATTTCTTTAACCTTCGAGCACCTGTAAACATAAAACCACTCAAAGTTTTCGTGTCTAATATATAAAAAACACTTAACATACACGAAATTAAACACTTAAAACACATTTTTTTACTCACACATCACCTATTGCTCGCCAAACGAAATAAATAGTATCCCAGCCTATTAGAGCAACCACAATAGGCTACACTCCCCAAGGTCCAATCCTATGTGACATCTTACAAACTTAAAAGAAACCAAACTTCACTATTGTAGAGGATTATGGATTGTTGAAGGTTTGCCAATGCAAACTTGCAGCAAACTTAAAGTGTGGCCCTCCTCTCTCTCATACACACACATATCATATAATATGTGTGTATGCATACATATTTAATATTTTATAATAGGGTTATAAAGGTTTGTTGTTGTAAAAGCAAAGTGGGGTTTTTGAGAAAAGTTTGAAATATGAGGTGTCGATGATGTGGTGGTTTGCATGAATTTGTGGATGCTATTAATATCATATTTTTGTATGAATATAAACTAATAATTATGAGGGTGAAGTTAAAATACAAAGGACAATAAAAATGAGAAGGGTGAGAAGGAATCCAGTCCATTGATCTTAGATTTGAATAGATGAGATTAATTTAATAAATAAAAATTGATGATAAGGGCATGAAGGTAATAACTCATCTTTGTTGACTTTCTCTCTCCACATGCAAGACACATGTCAATTCTCCATCATTTTAAAATGTTCATAACTTTTTCATACGACATTATTTTTTTAAAAAAAAAATTCATCATAATAATAAGCGTTTTTTTATCTTTAATATGAGTATCATATTGTTATATAAAAATAAAAAAAATTAATGAGTTTTTTAAATTGTGTTTTTTTGTTGTTCATTGTGTTATTGTGTAATATGTTGTTTCCATTGTGTTTTACGTTTCAAGTTATTGTGTTATACGTATTCACCATTGTGTCTTGCGTGTTAGGTCATTGTGTTATACGTATTCACCATTGTGTCTTGCGTTTTAGGTCATTGTGTTATACGTATTCACCATTGTGTCTTCGTTTTAGGTCATTGTGTTATACGTATTCACCATTGTGTTTTACGTTTCAAGTTATTGTGTAACATGTATTAAGCATTGTGTTTTATGTATTAGATAAAAAGACACAATGGTGTGCGAAAAGACACAATGACGAAAAAAACACAATGATAAGCGAAAAGACACAATGGTGTGCAAAAAGACACAATGACGAAAAAAGACACAATGATAAGCGAAAAGACACAATGGTGAGCGAAAAGACACAATGACGAAAAAAGACACAATGATAAGCGAAAAGACACAATGGTGTGCGAAAAGACACAATGACGAAAAAAAACACAATGATAAGCGAAAAGACACAATGGTGTGCGAAAAGACACAATGACGAAAAAAGACACAATGGTGTGCGAAAAGACACAATGGTGTGCGAAAAAAGACACAATGACGTAAAAAGACACAATAATAAGCGAAAAGACACAATGGTGTGCGAAAAGACACAATGGTGTGTGAAAAAACACAATGCCGAAAAAAGACACAATGATAAGTGAAAAGACACAATGATGTGCAAAAAGACACAATGGCGTGATTTTTGTTTTAAATTTTATATAACAAAAATGATACTCATATTAAAGATAAAAAAAACGCTTGTATGATGAATTTTTTTTTAAAAAAAATATCATACGAAAAAGTTATAAACATTCTAAAATGATGGGGATATTAACAAGTGCTTTGCATGTGGAGAGAGAAAATGTGTACAATTACCTCTATACCCTTTTTCTTTTGACCCCCACTTGACACATGTCTATTATTTATGGTTTCTCACACTTCTCATTTTTATTACTAGAATCCTAAATTATGATATTCTTTTTATTATATTAGAAGGCATCGTTTTATAAAATCTTATATAAATTTAAATGCAAAGAAAATTAATTTTAATATTATATTCCGTCATTTTTCTAACTATTGTTAAAAATACACGCATGCAAAATATTTTATTTTTGGAGACGTTTATAAAACTTGTACATTAAAAAGAAAACTGATTCCAATATAATAATGCTTATTAAGTATAAAATTATGACCTGTTTTATATTATAAAAATACAAAAATTTATAATTTTTGAAGTCATTAAATGCAATTTTGAATTGGTTAATAAATATTATATATATTTTTGAACGGTCAATGAATTCTCCAACTGGGCTGCTTACTGGTTAAATTCACTTCATCGAAGAACGTACTTGCCTCGCGATCCGAGAAAAACTCTTATCTGAGGCCAACGCACGTGAACACTCGTCCAAAGGCACAACAATTCAATGATCCAACTAGTGAATGTCACTGAAGAGGTAGGTCCCAGCAGAGCCCAGTTGGACCCGCAGGACTCACCTTGAAGAGAGACGTCTGCGCAGAAACCAACTGGATCCGCAGAACCCACCATGCTCAGAGACGTGACGTCCTTACGCGCAGTACGCAAGCTGTTCCCGCAGGAAATGTCTCCCAATGGTGAAGTACTCCGCCTGTTCCCGCAGCTGCGAATACAAGACATCAGGAAAGGCCACCCGCGCAGCAAGGCTACACGCACAAGGCACTTAGCTCTCAAAATAATTCAGTAATGTCACCTGAAGAAGGAATGAGCAAAGCCGGGAACAATCCCGCACAAAGGCGGGAGGGGGAATACTCCCGCCCAAATGAGCCAGTCCGTACGATACTGGAGGATCTTTGTACTGTACCTGACGAGGTATGGGCAAAAGATCTGACCAGAGATACGACAGCTCATTGACAACAGTATGGCGAGCAGCATGCTCTTGTACTGTATGTCACTATTAGCCGCTGCCTACTCACCAACTCCTGTCATACCACGTGCGTAGCCTGCAGTTGGTGGAAAAGGAATAGTACACAGCAGGCCTGGTCACTGTCAGCCGCTGCCTACCCACCAACTACCAGCATGGCACGTGCGTAGGCTACAGTCGGTAGAACAGGAATATTATTCAGCCGGCTGTACCTTCTTGGAAACCTACCTTCGGCTATAAATACTCCAACACCTTGGAATGGTAGCATTATCTTGTATCTCATATCTTATACCTGATATCTGCTCTAGCAATCTCTTAATATACACTTATATTCAAGAGCAATCTAGTCTGATTCTCACGCCGGAGGGTGGTCACAAGGAGGTACCCCCCCCTTCTCAGTGACGAGCTCACGGTGTCTGTTTTGCAGGTTATCAGAAGAACCATCTTTGCCGGATCTAACCCCTCGTGGGAAACATCTATTTAACCCCCAGATTATCCGTAATCTGCCCGGGGTCACTTAGTGTTTCTTCATTGGCGCCATCCGTGCATAAAAGCTAGAACTTAATTCTTTTTCAGTTCTCAAAACTTCTAGAAAGGTGGTTAAAGAAACTCCGGTAACCACAACCCCAGCTACTGGGGGGAATACCGACGACTACACAGTTTTTACGAACACTACCCCGGTTACCCAAGCCGGGGTAAGTGCAGTAAATTTTACGAACACTACCCCAGTTACCCAAGCTGGGGCAAGTGCAGTAAATAATCTCTCACTGGGATTCACCGATACCCAGTTAGAGAGACAAAGAACGAGGCTCCCCTGACAAACACTCGATGAAGTTAAAGCGTGGGCGGAAGCACGTCAAAAAGAATTCCAAGCTGAGTTGGATGAACGCTTACGTTCACTCCAACAGGCTGAGGAATTCATAGAGTACTTGAATGATGATTCGGAGGAATCCGATAGTGACGCAAACCCTCGTCATAAGGCGAAAGGGAAGCGTAAGGAAACGGACTCCCAACCGAAAATGCATTTTGGAGAAACCTTCAAATCAAAAAACGCGGGTGGAAACCCAGGTGACTTCTCCAAAACATTTACACCAACTGCTGCAAAGGCGGGAACGCCCAAATTTGCAAGGGACATTGCGGAAGCAATCGTCCCGAAAAGTGCCAAACAGATGTCCAACATCGGCACTTACGATGGTATATCTGATCCAGACGATCATTTGAACAGGTTTATAGCGGGGGCAACCGTCAGTAGTTGGACGAAACCTACGTGGTGTTACATGTTCCAAATGACGCTTGTGGGGGCAGCTAGAGAGTGGTTCGATCGTCTACCGGTCCACCACATCTACGATTGGGAAGACTTCCAGCAGAAGTTTAGCCAACACTTCAGCCAACAAAGAAATTATACCGAAGAGCAATGGACAATCCTCAATTGCATTCGAGAGGAAGATGAATCTTTGCCAGACTTCATCACTCGCTTCAACTCAAAGAAGCTAAGTCTGGGCAATATTAGCGAAGATCTTGTTCGCGCTGCTTTTATCCAGGGCGCGAACGACCCAGAGATCATCCGCACCTTAACGGGTAAAGATGGCATGCCATCCACATGGGATGCCATCATGACAGCAGCTAAACGCTTTACGGAAACGGAGAAGCAACTGGGTAGAGATCTCCCCCAGAGCACAAACCTCTACACCCAGAAAACAAGAGAAGACAACGTCCTTACAGCCCGACTAAACAAAAAGCGGAAGCTAGGCATTTGGCAGCCAAGGGTAAACTTTGACACCTCATCCGGCTTGCAACATCGGTTAGGCGGAAGGGATAACGTACAGTCGAACCAGAACTCCAGATGGACGCCACTCACCAAAAGCGTAACCGAGATATTCGCCACTGAGGAGCTCCCATGGCCAAAGGCTCCAATAATCCGACATCGTCACAATGCTGATCGGAGCAAATACTGTGACTTTCACAGGACAAAAGGCCACAACACTGAAGAATGCACAGACGTAAAGGACATTGTCGAAGCATTTGTTAGAGATGGGACGCTCGCGCACCTCGTGGCGTAACGAACGCTGAGCAGGCTGATGCGTGTAGAACCCCAGTTGGGGAAAACACGAATAAAACTGCAGCTTCAATGTTGGAGACTACATACTGCGTAAACAACGAGATCCCGAACCAGGTGCATATCGGCTCGATGGCACTCCTATCCCAACAACATGGAAGGGAGCTCAATTACACAGTTTGCATGTAGATCAATTCCAAATTTGTAAAGAAAAGGCCCAGAGCCACTTCTAATGGAAATGATTCTCCTTAGAACATTGATGCTGATGATCTTACGTTTATACTTATGAACTTTCCACACTGATATGCCGGTCTTCACCGCATACATAAGTGGGGAAGTCGTTGCTTGTGGAAGGCGGCAAAACCCGCATAAACACAAAAAACGGAAAACCTTCACGCAGGTCAGTCATAGGTAAAGTTGGGTCATCCCACTAAATGAAAGTGCCGGTCCTAACCGCACAAATCATGATGGAGGAAACCGAACTAACCTATTGACAACCGCGCGTCGAACGGTTAATTTATTCAAAACACTGATGCCGGTTTTCACCGCATAAATAAGTGTAAAGAAATCGTTGCTTGTGGAAGGCGGCAAAACCCGCATAAACAAAAAAATGGCAAACCTTCACGCAGGTCAGTCATAGGTAAAGTTTGGTGATCCCACTAAATGAAAGTGCCGGTCTTAACCGCACAAATCATGATAGAAGAAACCGAACTAACCTATTGACAACCACGCGTCGAACGGTTACCCTATTCAAAATACTTAGAAAATTTCTAACAGAAGGATGAGGAAAACCTCCACGCAGGTCAGATATAGGTGAAGTTTAGCCATCCTACCAAGTGCAAGTGACGGTTTTACCCGCACAATCACGAAGGGGGGAAGCAAAACTTCAACCTATTATCTACCACGTTCAAAGGTTAACTTATTCTAAACACTTAGAAAATTTCTAACAAAAAGATGAGGAAAACCTCCACGCAGGTCAGATATAGGTAAAGTTTAGCCATCCTACTAAGTGCAAGTGACGGTCCTACACGCGCAATCACGAAGGAGGAAGCAAAACTTCAACCTATTATCTACCACGTTCAAAGGTTAACTTATTCTAAACATTTGGAAAATTGCTAATTTAAACTAAAGTGTGCATGAGCAAGTCATATAACGTTTATAAAGCAAGTCATCCCGTGAAAGTAGCGGTCTTACCCGCACAAAGATTTATATTTCATAATAATTCATTACAAGAATGGCCGGGTAACTACCCGCCTACAAGAATATAAATCTATACAAGCTAAACCTATCCTAACAGTGGGAAGGGATCTTAAGGTTCAAGCTTCAGGACCACTCCCTCCAAACCCACTTGTACCCGCACCATCAGTTGGCCGTGGCGGTTCAAGGAAGGTCTTTAGAATGGCTAGCCCATCATCAGCAGCAGCAACTTCGTTCACCTTCTCCACCACCGGATGCGGGAAGGCGGCATACTGATTCACTGCTTGGTCATATACAGCTTCAGTATCAACATCATATAAAGGGAAGTTGGAAGGCGGGATGCCTTTCTCAACGAACCCTAGACCAAGCAGGAAGCCGGCCTTTTCCCCATCCTCGTGAGAAGCGTTGAGGGCTGCGCTCATGGCATCGTCGTATGATGTGTCCGTGAAGACTCGATGCACAACCTACAAGAAAAAAATACAAGTATCAAAACCTTTTCTATTTACAAAGAAAAGCGTGAAGACATTATGAAGCTAAGCTTACCTGCGACAACGCTTCTCGAAGAAGCCATTCCTTGGTAACCAGAGCTTCCTGGAGGGCAGCTTGAGCTTGGTTACGGGCGCGTTCGGCTTCACTTTTGTTGAGGTTGGCAAGCAACACTTCTTTAGCCGCAGCCTCTTCAACGCCCTTTAGCTTCCGCTCAGTGTGGTCAAGCACCCCCCTCTGGTCCAAGATCTCTTGGAGCTACTTGGCGTCTTCCATCGCCAAGGCATCATGAGCATGTTGGAGCGCCTCTAGTTTGGCTTTAAGTTCCTCATTCTCGATGCGTAGAGGCTCAGCAACAGCTTCATCCTTGGTGGCCCTCTCAGTTGCGTTCCGTGCAGTTTCCTTAGCCAGCCGAAGCTGTTCGTTAACAGCTTGGGCAGCCTTGGAACGGGCCTCGAGCCGGGCCTGAACTTCAACCTCGAGGGCCTTGAAGGCCTTCTCCTTTTCCGCAGCCACTGAGGTAAGCCTCTTGTTCTCCTCCCGGACAGCCCGCGCCTGAGCTACTTCTTGAATACGAGCTGCTTTTAACTTGTCGTTTTCACAACAAAGCAGCTCGACGAGCGGCTGCATCCGGGCCAGGAGAATCCGAAGCTCGTTGGTTAGCCTACCCTCCTGGTAGCTAGCCGTTGCTTCCCCCAACGCACCACTGGGAGCTGCGTGTCGAGCCCACTCCACGCACTCCACAGGCGTGCGAAGGGTTGTTCCTCGGCGGATGTTCCATCGTGGAACATACACTTCATTGGAATCCGACACTGCAAAAAACAAAAAGCAGTTAGGAAAAGATGATAAAAAAAAAAGCCAAAAGAACCCTACGCACCTGTAGGGTCGACAACAGGCCGATAGCCGCCAAGCCCATCACCTGAACCCAAGGGAAATCCATCCAAGAGGTCAGGCAGATGGGAAGGAGGCAGAGGTTGGCGAGAAGCCCCAAGCATACCAGAAGGATCGGCCGTAGCTGCCGACGTCGGAGGAGGCATGGAGGCCGCCGCGGTAGAAACCAACGGAGGTGAACTCACAACCGTGGTCGCCGCTGCGGAAGTACCCGCAGAAATAGTCACCGCCGGCTTAGTGAAAGATTCAGTAAATATGGCACTGACAGCCGGCGGAGATGTCATCACAGTTGGAACAGTTGGCTCAACTGGGTGAGCAACTGAACCAACAACTGAAGCAGGCGCAGCCGCCTGGGTCATCGCCTCAGGTAGGTTGACCAAGCCTACCGTCATGGGTCCGGAGGTGCTCCTCCCCGCTCCACCCTGGAATGCGGTAGCATCCACGCCTGCACAAAGAAGATATAAGTATAATGGCGGAAAGATATGAAATTAAAAAGTAAAGTTTGTACTTACGGGTTTTCTTGAGCCTAAAAGTGCGAACAGGCGGGGACGAACCCTATGGAGCCGGCCTCTTCACGCCGCTCACCGTCGTTGTCCTGGGCTGCTCGGAGGTGACGGTCGTCTCAGCCTCCGGAGCAGTGGTCTTATCACCACCAGGGTTCCCCGCCACCTCCTCGCTTTCGGTCTCTGAATCAGACCGATGCACCGGATCGGCAGTGGAGGCAACCTTCGCCTTCCCCTTCCCGCCAGCAGCCTTCTTTTTCCGCACCAACGGAGGACCATCTGCGGATTCCTCATCAGAACACAAGATTAGAGGAATTCCAGCAGAGGTTTCAGCATTGAGAGGTCGAGGGTTGAATAACTCCTTACCTGGCCGCCTGGCGCTCAGGATCTCGTGGCCTGGCGGGTAGACCTCCACGAACCGATCCGCCGTCTGTTCAAGGATGGGCAACTTGTCCTCATCTAGAGCACGAGTACCCATCCGAGCGGGACCATCACTCTCCCGCGGCTGCAGGAGAGACTGCAAGTCGTTCCCCTCTGAAATAAAAAAGAAACAGTTAGAAGAAAAACCTATATTAACAAAGAAGACAGAGCATACCGTAAGGGACAGAGTTCAAACGGTATTCGAGGACGATGGGAATCTGGGACGCCTCCTTCCACACCCGGCTCATCCCAAGCATCACCATCCCAGACTCCGCAAAGCGGTACACCGGAGTCTGGATCCGGGAGATCTTGGCGAACCATTCCGCCTCCTGGTAGTTGAGGGCGTGAAGGGCTGGGAGTGCTCTCCCATTCTTAAACGTCATCGCAAGGGGGATGACGCGAGCGGAGATATAAAAAACTCACGCTTCCACGACCGAAGACTGCGCTCGGTAGCGCAGATCTTCAACCCCTTGATACGATTGACCAAGGTGTACCACCCCTGGATGCACCTCCAATTATAGAAGGTCATCAACCGGTCAACATGGGGCTCCACGCCCAGAATGAGGCACACCCACTCAAAGTGGCGGATCTTGGCGATCGCCATCGGGTGTACCTCCGTCAAATGCACCCCGTGCCTCTCCAAGACACGGTATACAAACTTCGTCAATGGGAACCTGAGATTCCCATAAACGAAGAATGCAGCGTACACCCCTATCTTGCCCTTGGGGGCATCGTACACCGTCTGGTGTGGCTCCGGAAACTCAGGCTCGAACGGCTCGAGCATGAACTTCCGGACGACGTACCGATAGAGGTCGGCCGGAAGAGCACACTGGCATTCGCCAGCAGTGCTCTTATCGTCTTTATCAGACGTAGACGTCGGGATCTCGACGTGCACGTCAGATTCTTCGGCAGCAGCTTCAAAATCGTGAGTAGAAGACATGTTTGGATGTACAGAAAAACGATTTCAGAAGAATGCTAGACGGAATAGTGAGTATTCGCCGGAAATCGTTTAGAAGATGAAAAGAGAAGTGAAAGTGTGGATTGCAAAGGACCCTCTCCCCCTTTATATACTCATCGCAATTAATGCGATGAATTTAATGCGGAAGAGAGAGAAATCGCAGGTGCAATGAAACTATGACACGTGGCAAAGAGCAAGCTGGCAACAGCTGTTGAAAGGACGCGTGCCATTAATTTTGCGGCCCACGCGCCCAAAAAATCGCGCCCACGCGCCTGAAAAAGCGCCTGGAATGACCATATACTGTCACGTCGCCATAACTTCCTGCACGTCCTGACGCTGTCAGAAGAAACCGTCGGACGACGTTTCAACAGTTTGGACTGTTCTTATCCTTTCAACAACTCTTCGAATTTCAAAATTTCAAAAAGATTCAAAAGTAAGCGGGAATATACCCCTTACCTTGGCAACCAAGTAACTATAAGACAAGTGCGAGTACAGTGTTAAGGCAAAACCCTTCACATACTTAGCACCTGCAGGGAATTGAAGCCAATAATACCTCGGCAACCAAGTAACCATAAGACGGGTGCGGGTACAGTGTCAAGGCAAAACCCTTCACATACTGAGCACCCGCAGGGAATTGACGCCAGGAATACCTTGGAAGTAAAGTAACCGTAAGACGAGTGCGGGTACAGTGTCAAGGCAAAACCCTTCACATACCTAGCACTCCGCAGGGAATTGAAACCAAGAAGGATCTTCTGGGCCATGCTTGCGGAAACGGGAATAACATCCCCGCATAGCGGGAACGTCGAGAACTATATTGTTTGAAGCTCCAAGATGGAATTGGTTGTTTTAACATAATTGATCACTATGTTCAAAACTACCAAAACCTCATGGAGAATCTACACAAGTGGGACTCAACGCTCCTGACTTGCGAGGAGGTTACAGACCTACCCGCATCATACCCAAAGATCAAGCAGGAAAGTCGGGAATTTCTGCAAGTGACATTAGGACTTCCGCGGGAAGAATCCCCATGGAAAACCTTAAAACTAAACCCTTTTCAAAACCCTTTGCTTAAGTCCAAAAGTTCACCTCACTTATTAAACATTCATGAGAAGAACATTGGACTGGGGGGACTTGAAGAGGTAGGTCCCAACAGAGCCCAGTTGGACCCGCAGGACTCACCTTGAAGAGAGACGTCTGCGCAGAAACCAACTGGATCCGCAGGACCCACCATGCTCAGAGACGTGACGTCCTTACGCGCAGTACGCAAGCTGTTCCCGCAGGAAATGTCTCCCAATGGTGAAGTACTCCGCCTGTTCCCGCAGCTGCGGATACAAGCCATCAGGGAAGGCCACCCGCGCAGCAAGGCTACACGCACAAGGCACTTAGCTCTCAAAATAATTCAGTAATGTCACCTGAAGAAGGAATGAGCAAAGCCGGGAACAATCCCGCACAAAGGCGGGAGGGGGAATACTCCCGCCCAAATGAGCCAGTCCGTACGATACTGGAGGATCTTTGTACTGTACTTGACGAGGTATGGGCAAAAGATCTGACCAGAGATACGACAGCTCATTGACAACAGTATGGCGAGCAGCATGCTCTTGTACTGTATGTCACTATTAGCCGCTGCCTACTCACCAACTCCTGTCATACCACGTGCGTAGCCTGCAGTTGGTGGAAAAAGAATAGTACACAGCAGGCCTGGTCACTGTCAGCCGCTGCCTACCCACCAACTACCAGCATGGCACGTGCGTAGGCTACAGTTGGTAGAACAGGAATACTATTCAGCCGGCTGTACCTTCTTGGAAACCTACCTTCGGCTATAAATACTCCAACACCTTGGAATGGTAGGATTATCTTGTATCTCATATCTTATACCTGATATCTGCTCTAGCAATCTCTTAATATACACTTATATTCAAGAGCAATCTAGTCTGATTCTCACGCCGGAGGGTGGTCACAAGGAGGTACCCCCCCCCCCTTCTCAGTGAAGAGCTCACGGTGTCTGTTTTGCAGGTTATCAGAAGAACCATCTTTGCCGGATCTAACCCCTCGTGGGAAACATCTATTTAACCCCTAGATTATCCGTAATCTGCCCGGGGTCACTTAGTGTTTCTTCAGTCACCTAATTGTATAGTCTCTCATCATCACCCATTGTCACTAAAACTACAAAATGAAGACAGAAATAGAACCTAAATCACATAAAACATCAAATATTTTTCTTACTATTCCATCACAAGCTCATTCACGTTTATTAAATATATAGCAAAATGAGTGATAAAGTTATCCTTTCTTTGATCACTGATTTTGATTTTGACATTGAAACTTCTATTTCGACAGTTATTTGTTTTAACTTTTAAGTAAAGAGTAGAAGTTACATAAATTGTTTAAAGGATCCACTGAACCTAGGTCCCAGTAGGTATACATGTGATGCGTGTAAAACATGTCACTTTTCTCTTTTACACATACGTTAATTTAGTGATATTTGGATGAATGATTTTCACGTTGGAAAGGGTCACATGGAGAATTTCCTTCCCATGGCCAAGCTAACATCGTTTTGTTTTATAGGACCGATCTGTCAATTTAGTCCTGAAGTGCTTATGTTTTATCTTCGTCATAATATGTGCTAATATGTGACGGTTATTGCTTCTTCATAATTCAAATGATTTAAGTCGTTCAATAGTTACTCGAAAATAATAATAACATCAGTATCAGTTATCACATCGAAGGCCAATGACCTCAACGTTGGACTTTTCAACCCAACCTTTCCTACGGACCCCCCCCCCCCCCTCTACACAAAATCGTTCATGACCCGTAACGTCTGTCACCCTCTCTTTTCCACTTAGCCCTCCCATCCATCTTATCGTCTATGTGAGTTGACAGACCCATCGTAGATGCTTCAATAGACTAATAAAAAATGTATAACATTTGAAAACCAATTAAGTTATATATATATATATATATATATATTTTTGACAAATTGATTGAGTTAATTATTCATGATTGAATTTCAAAAATTACAATTAAATATAGAGATTTTATATTGAATATGTAAGATATTTAGCAACGCCTGTATAAGATATGATCACTCGGTTCCTTCACTATATATAAACCTTACATACATTTTTATTATTTTAATGGCAGTATATATCATAAACTTCTATTACTGCTCACTTTATCAGGTAACTTTTTTAATCTTGTTTTCTTTTCTGTTTCGAATTGGGTTTTTTTAGTTTCATGCGCAATTTTGAGTTTTATCTTCTGAAATTACGAGTTTGAATACTTGGTTTAACTCAAATTTAATCAAACAATATGTTACCAGAATTATTTATTGGTATCTTGAGCATTGGAGTTGGGGTGAACTATATATGAAAGAATTGCTAACAATCTCTTACCTCCATCACAAGTATCAAACATCCTTAAATCTTTAAACATTCTGACAGTGTTACAAGCATTCGCAGGGACTGACATCTAGTTAATCATCGGTTTAGGCAACGAATACCTTCAAAGAATGCAGGACCCGCAACAAGCTCAAACATGGATTCAACAAAATGCACAACCTTATATATCACAAACTAAAATCACATGTATTAATGTAGGAAATGAGATATTAGACGCGGTTTACTCAGCTATAAAGGCATTGGGGCATACTGATATAGAAGTTAAAATATCTGAAACCGGGTGGCCTTCTAAGGGAGATGAATATGAAGCGGGTGCAACGGTTCAAAATGCAGGAATATATAATAAAATTTTGACGCAAAGGATGCAGCAAGGCGAAGGTACTCCGGCTCGACCTTCACAACCGATTGATATTTACATTTTTGCCCTTTTTAACGAAAACGAGAAGAATGGTCCGACTTCAGAGAGGAATTTCGGATTGTATTATCCGGATGGCACTTTGGTGTGTGACCTTGGTGTAATAAGCTATGTTCCTTCAAAACTTGGTTTTTCATCTTCGTATAGAAATGTAAGGCATACTTAATTAATATATAAGTTACAACGCATATATACATGTTAACAAAATATATATTTTGTGTTTGAGGGTGTTTTCAATATTTAAGCTTCTCATCTTGCTTTTTGGATACTACTCTTTCCTTAAGAAAGAAAAGAACACCTAATATATAATTTAATGATCAATATTACTAATAAACCGAAATTGTTTTATAGGAATTGCATAAATTATATATATATATATATATATATATATATACTTATGGCATTTATATATTTAGGTTTCTATTTTATATCATTATATTCTTGTTACTGTAAATTTGTGACTTAGAATAGATATACTTATTCCATATGTGACCAAATAACTATTGTTATTGTTATTATTATTTATTAATGATTTGATATCATCCAGAGTATGATCAGTTTTTTTTTTTTGAAAATTGACTTTCATTAAAAACAAACACAACCAACGACTATCACCAAGACGGAGAAAGACGCTGAAATCCAAAAACCAAAAACAACAATCACGTTACATCAAATAAACACCATCTTTTCCAATCCACTACCCCTATCTTAGATCTATTTTTGTACCAAAGAAAACCCAAAGATTTTATATCCGCAACCATTTCTACCACCTTAGTGTTCTTGCCCGAAAAAATCTTTTCATTCCTAGCCCGCCAAATCCTCCAACAAGTAATGATGACAATTCCATGAATAATCAATCTCTTGTTCCCCGTCGCACCACAAACCTTATGCACTTCCACCAAATCATTGACATGAAAAACAAAAGATCTAGGGATGTTGCACCATGAACCAATCGCATTCCAAACGGCCATAGAAATGAAACACCCGGTTAACAAGTGCTCGAGCGATTCCTCATTACTCTCACATAAAGCGCAACTATGATCATCACAATGCAAATGACGTCTAGCTAAAGTCTCCTTGGTTGGAAGACTATCCCGAACGGCCCTCCACATAAAAATATTACATTTTTTCGGGACCCAATCGCTCCATTGGAAACCGAAACTCCCAGCATCCACAGCGGACCGCACCATCCATCTTTTAATCGACGAAACCTCGAACTCTTTGCAGCTACCAACCACCCAAGACCATGAATCTTCACGGTCAACCATCACCACCCCTTGAAGGAGATCTTCCAACTCTTGCTTCTCGATCACCTCCTGTTGGGAGCAAGGAGCTCTAAGCCAATCCCACACAATGCGACGAGAAGATCCAGTGACCACCAACCGATCTGCTAACAAGACATTTTTATGTTTTTCTACCGCATATAAGGACGGATACTTGTCCATAATCGGCGCCGAACCCAACCACAAATCCATCCAAAACCGAACTTGGCGACCATTCCCAACTGTGGCCCGGATCACTCTATTAAAACCCACACCATCAACCTTAAATTTGTTCCAAAACATAACACAATTCTTCCAAACCCCGGGAACCCCATTATTAACCGGAGCAAGCCCCCAACAGCGCGAGAACCCGTGAATAGACAACACTACTCTTCTCCACATCGCGTGATGATCATTGAGAAATCTCCCAAGCCATTTAGTAATCAGCGCTTGATTATAAACCTCTAAACGAGCGATACCCAAACCCCCTTCTTTTATAGATTTGGTGACTACCTCCCAAGCCACCCATGACATCTTCCTCACTTCATCCGAACCACCCCATAAGAACCTTCTCATCAAAGCTTCTAAATCATTGGTAACCTTCTTGGGTGCCTTAAAAAGCGAAAAATAATAAGTGGGAAGACTATCCAGCACCGATTTAATAAGGGTTAACCGACCGGCAATAGATAACGAATTAACTTTCCATTTAGATAGCCTCTTCTTGAACTTGGACACAACCGGTTCCCAATTAACCACCCTATTCATGTTAGCGCCAACCATAATCCCTAGATAAGAAAACGGGATTCTACCCGGCTTACAACCCATGAAACCAGCTTGGATATCGATCTCACCATCTTCTACACCTACTCCAAATAACACTGATTTATGGAGATTAATCTTTAGCCCCGAACACAAGTAAAATATGCGAAGAATACGTTTCAAGTTATCAAAATTAAAAGAAGACCACTCTCCAATAATCATAGCATCATCCGCATAAAAAAGATGGGATAAAGTAGGACCTTCATTAGGAAGAGTAATACCATGAAACGCACCTATATCACATGCTTGTTTCAACATACCTGAAAAAGCCTCCATCAGAATAATAAAAAGAAAAAGCGATAGCCTCCATTAGAGTATGATCAGTTGCTTTGTATAATTTCATATAATCAAAATCCTCAAACATGTTGGATCCTCAGTTACTTTTTATTGCTTCCGGTGCAATTTACCTGTCTTTTATATATGTTGTTTGGACAAGTTATGCTAATTACTTGAAATTTGGAGGGGTGTTACTGTAATTATTCTTTCATTACATAATAGTTTGGTTTGTTATTAATAAGTAACCTATAGTTGAGGGGCTATTTATGTCAAAGCCGGAACTTAGTTTGTTGATAGCAGTTACGCCCTGTTCTTGAGTTTTTTTAAAGGAGGGAAAGGAAAGGAAAACTAAGGATAGTTAAAAAATAGGTGTTTTTGAGTTTTTTTTAGGATGGAAAGGAAAGGAGTAGGAGGAGTTAGAAGGGATTAAATTAATATATTTTCTTAATAAGTTATCCTCCCAAAAATGGGATGATTACTAAGGATAACTATTTTTTAACATAGTTATCCTTTCATTTCCTCTAATTTTCTTCCAACTCAAGAATACAACTAATTAAAAAAAATTTCCTTCCCTTCCCTTCCCTTCCCTTTCTTATCCTTCCCTCTCATTTCCTTTTCTTTCTTTGGTTAAAAAACTCAAGAACAAGGCGTAACGCGTGATTTAAGGTTTAGATTCAATTTAGTTTAATTCCTTATAATGGGGGAAAACTCTTAATTAGGGTTTAGATTCAATTTAGTTTAATTCCTTATAATCACTTCTTGTTATCGTTTGTAAACCTATTTCAATAGTATACGAGTGATTTAAGACTACATGTTCATCTTGATTTTGATTCATCGTGTTCAATTTCATAACATTTCTAGCTGTAGGGAATACACTTATGGTAAAGGTTTTTGTGATATACTTGAATAAATCAGTGTAGTTTAAGAAAGTACTTACGATTAATCGCAAGCTCAAAGTTTGAGCCACACGTGAAACGTCTGGCTTGTTGGACATTGACACCAAGCTAACATGAAATTCAATCAAGGAGTTGAGTTTAACATGAACAATTTTGATTTGAATCCATGAAGTGAACATGTTTAGCTGAACGGGCTAGCATGGGCCAGTCTGACACATTTGTGGGTTTTATTATGATAATGTCAATGGGGCGCAAGTTATATTTATTGTCAGTGTTGTAGAACTTACTAGGCTCTAGTCGAGCGGTAGGTATGAACTAACGATTAATTAGATTGAAATTTATATGTAGTTTATGAAATATACAAATATATACAAAGTTTTATATAAAAATTTTCAATTTTAATTGAGTTTGACCAAATAATGATTAATCGGAAACTAATCGGTGGGGGTAGGGACTAACGATTAACCGATGATTAATCGGAGCCTAGTCGAGATTTTTTATCGTTAGTTAAAGCAAGACTTTATAAAACAAACTATTAACGAAATGTCTAAACAAACTAAACATAAACAATAAAAAAATAAATAAATGTTAGGTTGGTTATTGCAAATAAAATATTGTAAAAATATAAAAAAACCTTTAACTAACGAACATAAATAATGAACGTAAATGAACACATTACCGAACGTTCAGGAACACAAATAAACAAACACAATCTTTGTTCATGTTTATTCATTTACCTAAACATACAAAATTTCTTATTCGTGTCCGTTACTTTATTAAACGAATTAACTGTATAGACCATATGAAGCAAACATGTACTATGAGTAAATCAAAGGGACGTATGTGTGACTATCTAAACCTTAAAATTTTAATTGAATTAACTAAAAATGAGATATTTAGCAGCTAGATATCAACGATTGACATTCCATTTCAGAAAAGTTCACTCGGTATTAAATTCATTTCCAAACTTTGGTAAGAAAATAATAAAATAAAATAAAAGATATTTAAGTCGGTAGTGAGATATACACGCGGTCCGTCCGTTTCTTATATAAATAAAGCCTTAACATTTATTCTCAAGGATCAACTCTCTGAATTAACGACACCGGAAGTTATCCCGTCGCTAAAGCACGGCGGATAACAATAATAATAAGCGGCGGCAAGTGTTCAATTATAATGGCCGCTGTATTCTTCCATAAACTTCTATTGCTCCTCACTTTATCAGGTAACTAAGCTCAATAATTTTCCAAACTTGGTCGGTAATTGGTCGCAATTTTGATTTAATTAGAATTATATGCTTTTGATTTTCAGTTATTTCAGTATTTCAGATATGATAATGTTGCATGTTGTCCTAATTTTGACTTTATTCTGTCAAATAATGAGTTTAACTAGTTAGGTTAATTTAAAATTAATCAGTTAGGATTATATGCTTTTGCTTTTGAGTTATTTCGGGCACCAAAGTTTCGGTTTTTCGATTTTTGGTTTGGTTTTAGCTTTTTCGGTTTTGCCATTTAAGCTTGAAACTTTTGCTCCGAAAAAGATGGTTAAAACTATTGAATTTTGGTTGATTATATTTTGTTAGTTAATAATTAATTGATTATTATACAACTAAGTTGAAAATTTTGGTTTAACTATATTTTAGATTATTATAAGTTACTTAAAATTCAAAATAAAAAATGAAAACATATAAGTTAAGTTAGGTTCGGTTTGGTCCGGATTCTTTGTGTTTAGACTTTTAGTTACATGAGAAACCGAACTGAACCGGAAATTTGGAATTCTTGGAAAAAAAAATTAAATCTTCGTTTTTGTTTTGGTTCGGTTATTTCGTTTTTTCCCGGTTTTTTCAGTTTCATGCACACCCCGAAACGAGAATGTTGAGCCATTTATGACATATCTTTTCTAATTATGAGTTTGAATACTTAAGTTAGCTCTAATTTGATCAAATAATATGTTTCCAGATTTATTTATTGGCATCTTCAGCATTGGAGTTGGGGTGAACTATGGAAGAATAGCCAACAATCTTTTACCTCCATCACAAGTATCAAAACTACTTAAATCTTTAAACATAAATAGAGTTAAAGTATACGATGCAGATCCGACAGTGTTACAAGCGTTTGCAGGAACCGACATCGAGTTAATCATCGGTTTAGGCAACGAATACCTTCAACGAATGCGGGACCCACAGCAAGCTCAAACATGGATTCAACAAAATGTTCAACCTTATATTTCACAAACTAAAATCACATGTATCAATGTGGGAAACGAGGTTTTAGGAGGGACCGATAGTCAGCTAGCGTCTTACCTTCTTCCCGCTATGAAAACTATGCAAGAAGCGTTAGTTAGCCTTGGATTAAACAAACAAGTTTACATAACCACGGCTCATTCGCTTCAAATATTAGCAACTTCCTTCCCGCCTTCACAAGGGGCATTTCGGGAAGACATGGTTCAGTTTATAAAACCGATTCTTGACTTTCATGCTCAGGTTGACTCGCCCTTTTTCATCAACGCGTACCCTTATTTTGCATATAAAGGTGATCCAAACAATGTGAAGTTGGAGTATGTGCTTTTTGAACCAAACGAAGGGTTGGTTGATCCAAGTACAAATTTGAAATATGATAATATGTTGTATGCACAAATAGATGCGGTTTACGCAGCTATAAAGGCATTGGGGCATACCGATGTAGAAGTTAAAATATCGGAGACTGGGTGGCCGTCTAAAGGCGATGAAAATGAAGCGGGAGCAACGGTTCAAAATGCAGGAATATATAATAGGAATTTAATGCAAAGAATGCAACAAGGCGAGGGTACTCCTGCCCGACCTTCACAACCGATTGATATTTACATTTTTGCCCTTTTTAATGAAAACGAGAAGAATGGTCCGACTTCAGAGAGGAATTTCGGATTGTATTATCCGGATGGCACCTTGGTCTATAACCTTGGTGTAAAAAGTTATGTTCTTCCAAGAATTGATTATTCGTCATCGTATAAAAATGTAAGAATGCGTCTGCTTAATTCATATTTAAGATACATTTCATACATTGTTAATTTAATATATTTTTTTTTGTGTGTTTGCAGGTATTTTCTATATTCAACCTTCTGATATTGCTTCTTGGATCCTACTCTTTGCTTAAGAGATGAACATTTAATATATAACTTAATGATCAAATTGCATAGGGGCCCAAAGTCCCTAAAGAGGATGATTTTAAAGGTAATTTCTTAACTCCAATCATGTCATACATTCAAGGGCATATTTGTAAATGTCTAAGGCTATTAATTTATTCAGTTATTCGTCACCAACCGGTTTTAACCTACCGATTAGTTGAGTTCATAATGGCCATAATAGCAAAATATCTTCAAGGAATCATAAGATTATTATTTGAAATTTGTATGCATCCATTGAAAAAAATCCAACACCACCATCTTTCTAAGATGATATTGTTGGACCCCATTGCCACCAAATTTGTGGGCTCATAATATTCAAACTGTCTGTCAAAAGTTAACCTTTTTACATTCGATATACGACATGTTCAACACTTGCTATACAACTTCATGTTTTTATATATTTAGAAACTTCTACATTGGTCCACTTTCTATTATACTTTATGTTAGCAAAATAAGCATGCTTAAAAGAAAATTGAAATGTGTGAATACAATACAATTTGTGTGCTGTTGTTACATTTTGAAAAATTAAAGATTTGAAGGTATGGACACTATTGTACATCCTATCTTGTCTCATCTTACAATCATGGAATAAAGAATCTTACTGCACACAAAATTATTGATTTCTTATAGTATACAAAAGTCCAAATTCTGTTTAATCAAATAATTATAAAAAGGAAATGAAAAATAATAATTGAAAAATGAAAGCTCATTGATGTTGCTTTTTAGTGTATATCTTTCATTTCCACACTGTATCCTCACTGTACCTATTTCTTTTTATTATAAAAGATTATTTCTTAATGTCACTTTCTCTTTTTGTAAGCTTAAGGCTATTTATTATATTGTATGATAGTAATAGTAATTGTATATTTGTATGCCAACTTTAGTCCAAGTTGGGTATCTTTCACATTTAATATATAAAAGAATCTAACTCGCTTACGTATTCGCTTGTTTTTTCTTACATGTTGAATAATATTTCATCGGTTTTTAGCCGCAACGCATTATTATTCTTGAAAGTGGATTTTAACATCAAGAAATACATTTCTTATTGTCAGCTTGTCATTAAGAGGATAAGATTATTAATCTAGTTGACATTTCTTGCACAACTAACTGTCAATTTTGGTTTGCAATGTTGAAAATGTGGTTAATTTGGTATGCGCTTTTTAGGCAGCCTATTTTTGGGTCATGATTCCACTAATCCTTGTATTAAATTATAAATTAGAACATTTCAAACATGACTCATCACAAAACTCTTACTTTTCTTGGTCATTTAATCTAATGAATTTGGATTTTGCTACCTAAATGTTACAGGTGACAGCTTAAGGATTCACATTCATGTCCACACCAATGTTTTCACAGCAGCAGTTATCACATCTTCATAGTTCACATATAGAGATTTCATGTTTTTTTCCCTTTTTTTAATAGTTTCGAAGAAATTCTTATTTTATACGCAATAAGGTACTACTATATTTAGTAATAATAAACCGAATCGTTTAGGAATTACAGAAATATTTTTGTAACATTTTATTATTTTAGATTTCTTTTTCATATCATTATATTCTTGTTACTGTTTTTTGTTTTCATGATTAGATTTGATGCTGTAATTTTGTGACTTAGAATAAATATACTTATTCCATTTGTGAGCAAACAACTATTGTTATTGTTAATATTATTAGTTTAAGTTATCTGTTATGTTTATTTATTGGTAATTGATTGGTTGGTTACATTTAATATGAATGATAATAATTGTGGTGTACTATTGTTTTAGGTAGCAATCATTCATGCTTAGAACCTTATTGAAGATTTATAATCAATGATTTGATACCATCTAGATTATGATCAGTTGCTTTATATAATTTCATATAATCAAAATCCTCAAACATGTGGGATCCTCAGTTACTTTTTATTGCTTCTGGTTCAATCTACTAGTCTTTTCTAGTTGCAGGAAATACACTTGCATAAAAGCTTTTTATGTTCTACTTTAATGAAACGGTGTAGTTTGGGTCCTACTAGGGATACCCCCTCCCTATATGCGCCGTATAGTCCTATACGGTGGTGTGTTTTTATAGCAAAAAGGGGCGGTGTCCCTAGAAAACCCCTGTAGTTTAGGCAAGTACTTATTAACCACAGTCAACGTTTAAGCCAACTGTCCAGTTTGTAAGTGCTTGTTTGTAAAGACTTGGACGTCTAACACGACATGAATCTAACATGAAATTTGACACAGTTTTAGGTTGAACCCGTGTTAGCTGAACGGGTTAGTCTTAGGTTAATCTAATGCGTTTGTAGGTTGATTTGTTTACGTTTAAAATTTTTAAAGGGTATGCTATATCAAAACTATAAGTTGGTTTAGTATTTTATGTTAAAATTTTTAAGTTAAAACACTTATTCTTTTGGTAACTTTATAAATTTAGAGTAGCAATGTGGAAAATAAAGAAATGGAGTGTAAACCGATCGTGTCCGTGTCAACTTAGTGTGTGTGTGTGAAGTGTGAACACGTTTTTCGGGTTGATGTCATTGCCAACCAACACCGTGTCTGGCCTATTTTCGACAGGGGCCCAAATTGTTTTAAAACATTATGTATGTAAAAAAATATGTTTATTCAAGTGTTTGGGTTTATATTAAGGGTTAAATATTATCCACCAAATATAAACAAAATAATGGATTTGGGTTCTTTTAAGTTCTAATAAATTAGTAATAAATTAGAGCTTTATCGCTAATCTTTTGAAAAATAAAATTGTATAAGACACATTTTCCATACCCGTCTTGGGCAACCAAAATCTTGAAGACGGGCCTGCACACGAGCATAACCAGTTTAAGATCTTTACTAGCGGACAGGTACTGTGATTCATAGTTGTCTAGCATTAAAAGGGATAGAACCATGATTTAACATGTAAGACAACACTTAAATGATGAATGTGTGAAAAACACTTTATGTTACTTACAAGTATAAACTTTCTTGCTTTTCATGCTTAGATCACCTAAGAAATGCAATTTTTGACAATGATTTTCTATATGATATTTGTAAAGTTGGCTTTGTGACAAGAAAGTCATTGGAAAGGGGTTGAATTCAAATGGTATTATTCCCACTTAAAAGTTGATTTAAAAGTTAGGACTTTTCAATTTAATTAATAAAATTTGAGGGCAAAGTTGTTACGACGTCTCAGGATGTCCAAAAGGCCGTCATTTTGTACCCTTTATGGCCATGGGTGTAGGTTTCGTCTTGACAATGGCTCCTTAGAGAAGTGGTCCAACTCCCGACCAATAACATGCCGAAAAGTATAAGCACTTATGGACACATATTTTCTTAATAGTTGTTAGAGGCATCACACAAGATGTTAGGAATGACCAACAACTCAAAACTTTAAGCATGTTTTTTAGTTAACTTTATCTTCAAGTGATGCTAAGACTAGGGGTGTAAATGAGCAGAGCCCGAGTTTGGCTCATTTTGTCATATGAAAACTCAAACTTCTGCACGGCTTGTCTTGATCTCGGCTTATAAGTCGTTTTTTCAAGCTCAAGTTTGATTCGGCTCGTTTATTATTTATTTATTAATTTATACATGTTTTTTGTTCCATTTAATTTATAACTTTTTTTATCATGAATATTATTTAACGAGTCCATCTTAAACAGCTCACGAGTCAGCTTGCCTTTTTTACACCCCTACTTACGAGTTAAAACGAACCAACAAGGCTTTGTGATAAAGACGTTAAAGCTTTAATGCTAGAATGAACTATGTATTCAGTATTCCAATGGATTTAGTTTAGACCGATGAAACCAGATGCAAACAATTGTATTTTGGTTATCCACTATTTATTTTAACATATTTATTTAACATATCTTGTTATAAAATCTTTTTGATTTATGTGAAGTGATTTGTTTTTTATTATGTTTCTTAAAATGTTGTACGATCACTAAATAAATGCAAATATAAAATTTATTTTATTTCTATATATTAACTTAATAGAAACATAAATTACTAGCCGAGAAAACATGACATGGAACTTTGATCAAAATTTATATCCGACAATAACTAGGTAGCAAAACCCAAAAAGTTATTGTCATGAACCATTTATTTGGTTCAGTGGATTTTGTTAATAACAAAGATAGAGACACCTTACTGACTAGGACGACTAGGGTTGGTGTGTTAGGAAACGTTTGTATGGTGCACGGCCAGCTTTGAGAAAACAAAAAAGGTTTTAGGGCGAAGCCGAAATTTTTTTTGAGCCTTAAGTAAAAGGAGTATTTTGTTGGGTTTAAACAATTTAATTTTTATATAGGTTTACTTGGTTATAATTCGTGTTGCGTAAAAATTATATAATGGAGTTCAAACATTATATTTATTTTTTATATAGGTTTGGTGTGTTC
The DNA here is from genome assembly GCF_021521415.1 of Bidens hawaiensis. NCBI lineage: Eukaryota > Viridiplantae > Streptophyta > Magnoliopsida > Asterales > Asteraceae > Bidens > Bidens hawaiensis. Next base: position 167,054 of record NW_027494811.1, on the reverse strand, counting down.
GTAAAAATTAAATATGTCTTAAATGAGACTATAACCCATAACTTCTGGTTGAGAGTAATACCCCTTAGCCACTAAACCAAGCTAATGATTATGTAATGAAGTTCAAACATTAAATATACATATTGTATTAAATAAAAACACATGACTTTTTAAAAACAAAATTTCAGGCCAAACGGGGTGTCGGGCCTGTGGACGTTGAACGCCCTGCCACCCCCATGGGCTGGCCCTGATATGTATTCCTATTTATTTTGTTGTTTGGGGTGGGGGGGGGTGGGGAGTTATGCCTCATAAAGGCTGTATTAGCTTTTTTATGTTTTAAAAGTTTGTCGGGCAAACACCATTTACCCAAAAAAAAATAAGTATTAATAAAAAACCGAAAAAGTAAACAATGTTGAATGATGGTGGTTCGGTTGGTATCGCTTAGGTTTGTAACGGTTTCGATAATAAACTTAAAAAAAGTAAACTCTTAAAATCATACTAGCACCCGTATAACTTATGATAGAAAACATTCTTAAAACGAAGTGTAGCCTGTTAGTAAAAATCACGCAGTGCAGTTGCAAGTTAACGCGAATTCAACCAGTATCAGGTTATCACACCAAAACTAGACCAAAAATAAAAGTAAAAATTCAACGCTCAAATACAATAAATTTACATATATCAAACACAAAAAAAACTGGAGAGTTACCACAACAAACTAACATGATTTTGGTATCAACGGTAACAAACAAGAAACTCGTGCGAGGTGGAGAACAAAAGAATAAAATAAAAAATACACGCATTACAACGATGAACGAATGCGAATTTGGTCGGTATTAACGGTAAATTAGTAAAAAAAATTAATAATAAAAAAGAATAAAAAAATTTAAAGATACACAGTGACACAGTGCGTAAAACCTCCGAACACACCACTTTCAGTTTCAGTCTCCATCAGACAAAGAAAGGTAAAAATGGCTGGGCGGAAAGTGGTGGTGTCAGCTTTGCAGTTCGCTTGCTCCGACGATATTGCAACTAACGTCACCACCGCCGAAAGGTATACTATACTATACATACAACCTCTCTTAACTTCTTTCACTCTGCTCAATTCACTATTTAAAAGTTAGGGTTTTGTTATTTTGTTTAATGATTGCTAGCTTATACAGTTGTACACTCATCGATTAAACCTAATTACGTGCTTTTGTTTGTGTGCGAATTGTTAATAAGTCTTCTGTTGAACTGAATTAAGCTCTACAAGTTTGAATCATTTGATTAGTTTAGTTAAATTAGGGTTTGATACATGATTTAAGTCCAATCGGTGTGAAATTAAGATGAATAATATTGCTATGATTCATGTTTAATCACTGTGAATAATGTATTCTAGGGCTGTGAATGGTTCGGTTCTAAAATTTGTGAAAAGGTTTTTTCTGTTTTGGTTTTGTTCACTTTCGGTTTTGCCGTTTGAGCCTGAAAATTTGGGTTGATAAAAAAGCCCAAATTTATGAATTTGGTTCGGTTTTAGGCTTAAAACCAAATCCAAAACCAAAACTATATTTTTTTAAGTTTTTGAAAACTGTTTGGTTTATTTGGTTTTTTCATTTGAGCTTGAAAATTTTGGGTTGAAAATCCTTTTTGGCCCAAAATAATGAATTTAGTTAGGTTTTGGGATAAAACGGACCAAAAACCAAAAATTCAGTTTTAAATTATCATTTTTGAAAACCATTTGGTTACGGTTTTTCAGTTTTGGTTGGGGTCATTTGAGCTTATAAATTTTGGGTCGAAAAAAAAAATTAAGGTACATATTTATTAAATTCTCTCAAATTACTTAAAAAATAATAAAAATTGAAAATCTATAAATTTGGTTTGGATTTTTTTGGTTTTTATTACAAAGGCAAAACCAAACCGTAAGTGCGGTTTTTACAAAAGCATAAAACTAAACTGTTGACTTATGTTTTGGTTTTTTGGGTTTCGGATTGCTTTTCTCAGTTTAATGCACACCCCTAAATTGTTTTTCAAAACGTGTTTTACATTGCAGGCTAGTTAGATCTGCTCATGAGAAGGGTGCTAATATCATTCTTATTCAGGTTTGAAATTTGAATCTTGAAAAATGAATTCATTATTGCTAAACTAAGCATTTATATGACCTGTAGTGCGTATGGTTTCATTTCACAGGAACTGTTTGAAGGCTATTACTTTTGTCAAGCACAACGCGAGGACTTCATTCAGCGAGCAAAACCGTATAAAGAGCATCCCACAATTTCGAGGTGAATATGTGATGAATGATTAAAGTTGTACATAACTTGTTTAATTAACTTTATTAAGCTTAAGTACATACTTTGCAGGATGCAGAAACTTGCTAAGGAATTAGGAGTTGTTATACCTGTGAGTTTCTTTGAGGAAGCAAATAATGCACATTACAACTCAATAGCTATAATTGATGCTGATGGGACTGATCTTGGAATATATAGAAAATCTCATATCCCAGATGGACCAGGTATGTTTTATTTTATTTTTTTAAAGTAAATCACCTAAAATCATATATATTGTTTCTTTAGTTTTATTAAAATCAACAACTTATTTTCGCAACAGGATACGAAGAAAAGTTCTACTTTAATCCAGGTGACACTGGCTTCAAGGTGAGTTCTATACACTCGTGTAATATTAAATGTTCACTTTGACCTTTGATGGTCAAGCTCAGTCTTTTTCGAGGTTGAAAACTAATATTAAATTGCATGTTATTAATGCTACATCTATTATATGTAAGTGTTTTCATTTTTTATATCAAATATTATAATAGTTCATTCAATATTGAAGGAAATTAATCTATATGACAATAATTGAAAGTTGGCATATAATATGAAGTGATGGAGCGCATATTATAATATTAAAAAATAAGCCCTAGTTTTTTAATATGAAGATGTACTAACCAAATATGTCTTGGTGTTTATGTACAGGTGTTCCAAACCAAGTTTGCCAAGATCGGAGTCGGTACGATTTTCAATTTTCAGATACCAACTTTTGACTAATTTTTGGTTGGATCCATTCTAGAAGAACCTTTCAAATTTACAGTTTTGCCCTTTTTTGTCTTTCCTTGTGATGTAAGGGCAAAGTTGTAAAATTGAAAGGTATTTGCTGTATACACTTGTTTTCTGTTGCTTCAATTGATTGTTTATAAAAAGTTACAGTTTGTAAAAATATGATGTTATCTTTTGACAGCAATATGCTGGGATCAGTGGTTTCCGGAAGCAGCCCGAGCCATGGTTCTTCAAGGTGCAGAGATACTGTTTTATCCTACTGCCATAGGTTCTGAACCTCAAGATGAAGGTCTTGATTCACGGGACCATTGGAAGCGTGTGATGCAAGGCCATGCTGGAGCTAATTTGGTTAGTCAAGTTTGAATGTTGACCAGTTCTATATCTAAATGTTGAATTTATTTATAACTTCTTGTATTTAAATTACTATTTACGTTTTTCAAGGTGCCTCTTGTAGCATCAAATCGCATTGGTAAAGAGGTCATTGAGACAGAACATGGCAAAAGTGCAATTACATTTTATGGCAACTCTTTTATAGCAGGTATGCATTTCTGAAGTTGCTTAAAACCTTTAACTGTAATTAGTTATTATTCGATTTGACAAATTGGCTGGTTTTAAGCCTGTAAACGAATAGAATGTTCAGTTGATCGTCCGTAACCCGTTAGGCGGGAAGTTTGATTATGTTTGTTCATATAATAAATGAACGAACACGAGCACTCTTTTTTTGTTCGTTTAATTAAACGAACGAACATGAATAAATGTCTTGTTCGTTCATTCATGTTCGTGAGCGTTTGTTTATGCTGGTTCCTTTATGTTCGTTTACAGTTCATTTGTTTATGTTCATTTAATCATTAATTCAAATATTATTTATCACTCATATTAATTTGAAGTCAATTTAGTTTTCATAATTTAAAACTATTTGGTTATATTTGTTTAACTTTGAAATGTTTGATGGCATTTTAGACTTTTATTTGGATATTTACGTTTACTTTTAAGTTTTAACCGGTGTTCCGTGTTGGTTTCTGTTCATTCATTTATGTTCATTTGTTTGCTCCTATGTTCGTGAACCGTTCGTTTAAATATAACGAACGGACATAAACGAACATGGACACATTCTTTTTCTTAACGCACGGACGCAAACAAGAAAATATGTTTGTTTGAGTGTTTGTGTTGACTGTTTGTTCGGTTAAAGCTAAATGAACGAACACGAATAAGCCCCGTTCGTGTTTGTTTAGTTCGTTTACCAGGCTAGCTGGTTGGTTAACGGGTCGGGTCCGGTCGGATTGACCCGGATCACTCTTTGCTTTCTTTTTTAATTATATGATTAGTGTCCAATCTTAATATTCATCTAATTTTTTTTAGTTTAAGCTGTACTAAATATTAGCTGTTAATTAAGTTTTAATTAGTTGTTAGTTAAATATTAGTTGTTTAAACATACATTTAGAGTAACTTTGATGTTCTTAGAACACACCTTTAGTGATTATAACGATGTATATTTGAAGTTTGATTAAGTTGGCCGATATTTCCCCGCGAGAGGCCGGTTTAATTCGAACTCTGAAAGATATTTCGTTTTCTGTTGAGCAGTCACTTGAGAAGTCTTGAAGAAGTGTTGTAGTGGCGGACTGAGAAGGTCAGGTTTGGTTGGCGGTCACGACTCATTGATGGTGGAAGGAAATTAACTCACCAAGAACTATTGTTGCGGTAGATAGATGCTGTCAGCATGATAACTTCTACTTAGTTACTGTTCTTTTGATAAAAATTATCATGTTAACATCAGTCAACCGCTACCGCTACAATAGTTCTAGGTGACCTAGTTTTCTTTTTCATCCTCTGCGAGTTGCGACTGGCGAGCGTACCTTAGTTTCTTGGTCAATCGCCGCAACCATTTGTTGATTCCTCACTTTTGCTATCTAACTTCTCGGTTGGCTGCTCGTCAGAGTTACCAACTGACTTTCAGAGTTCGAAAATACCGACCGCGTTGATTAATTTCCATTATATGTCATCTTAATCAATGTGGCGTGTTTTAATGTAAAGTAGGCCAAATATACTCCAAAGGTATGTGTGTGACTAATATTAATATTAAATAAAAAGCTTAATTAACAAGTGATATTTTGTTCAACTTAAACTTGAAGAACCAGGAACCTGTTATGTTGTGGTCTCCGATCCATCATGGGTCGGGTCCGGTTTAGACGGATAGACAGAATTAGGAGATTAAGCTGTTTGAGTTTTGGCCAAGCCCAAAAGCTCTAATCAGCCCCAGTTTAGTTAAAGGGTTAAACCCTAATTGTCTAGTCTATATATTCTCTTCTGTACTTGTAAGTTTGTATCACTCAATAATAAGAAAACCCTAGTTATCGACAGTGGACGTAGGTCATACACCGTGACCGAACCACTTAAATCCTTGTGTCTCTTTCGTTTATTCTTTCGGTTTTACTATTGTATTCGTGTTTGTGTGTGACTCCGAACCTAACAATTGGCATCAGAGCCTGGTTCTCGATTATACACACAGTTCCGCCGCCGCTGCTCCGCTGCTACAGTTCCACCGCCGCTGCTACAGTTCCACCGCCGCTGCTACAGTTCCACCGCCGCTGCTACAGTACCGCCGCCGCCGCTACAGTACCGCGCCGCCGCTACAGTACCGCCGCCGCTGATTAGGGTTCCGCAGCTGCTGGTTCGTTTTTTCTGATCAGTTTCCAGTCCTTTTATTCCTTGGGTAGTTTGGTTGTTTGCTGTAATCAAAACTCAGTTTGGATAATGGCTGAGGACGGAAAGATCAAGATTGAGAAGTTTGATGGTCAGGATTTTGGATGGTGGAAAATGCAAATTGAGGATTTGCTATGTCAGAAAGACTTAATGGAAGCACTAGAAGAGAGGAAACCGGAAAGTATGAAAGATGATGAGTGGAAGGTACTTGACAGAAAAGCCATAGCTGTTATTAGACTTTCACTAGCTAAGAATGTGGCATTCAATATTGTAAATGAAACTACCACGTATGGTCTTATGAAAGCCTTGTCAAATATGTATGAAAAGCCTTCTGCATCAAACAAGGTATTTCTGATTAGACAGCTAGTTAACACCAGAATGAAGGAAGGGGCATCTGTTACCTCTCATGTTAATGACTTCAACACTATTATTTCTCGTTTGTCTTCTGTTGATATCAAGTTTGATGATGAAGTTCAAGCGTTACTCTTGTTATCCTCGTTACCCGAAAGTTGGTCAGGGACTGTTACTGCAGTTAGTAGTTCTTCTGGGAATACTAAGCTTACTTTTGAAGGAGTCCGGGATTTGATTTTAGGGGAGGACATAAGAAGAAGGAATTCTGGTGAGACATCTAGTTCTATATTGAGCACCGAAGGGAGAGGTAGGAGAAGAGAGAAAGGTAATGGCAGGGGTAGGTCAAAGTCTAGAAGAAGAAGTCAGTCAAAGCCCAGAAAAGACATTGAGTGTTGGAATTGCAAAGAAATGGGGCATTTCAGAAACCAATGCCCTAACCCCTCAATTTCAAAAGAAAAGAAAGAATCTAAGAAGGAAGTTAATCTGGCCACCGGTTCAGATGATTCAGAAGGTTCAGAAGAGACTCTTATCTGCTGTGTTGAAGAATCAACAGATTCATGGATTATGGATTCTGGTGCATCTTTTCATGCCACTTATAGCACGAAGAAGATGAAGAATCTCCGAACAGGTAATTTTGGTAAAGTTCGTTTGGCTAATAATCATGTTGTTGATATCACGGGGATGGGGGATATTGAACTAAAAACTTCATTGGGCACCTCATGGACTCTAAAGGATGTTCGGGTCGTTCCTAGCCTTAGAAGAAAGCTAATTTCTGTTGGGCAGTTAGATGACCAAGGATATGATGTTATGTTTGGTGGGGGTCAATGGAAAGTTGTGAAAGGGAATCTTGTGATCGCCAGAGGTAAAAAGAAGGGCACTTTATACATGGTTGAAATTCCAGCTGATGGGGTAAATGCAGTGACCAGTGGACCGAGTCAGTCTAGTTTGTGGCACCAACGACTCGGCCACATAAGTGAAAAAGGGATGAAAATGCTCGTTGCTAGAGGAAAAATTCCAGAACTGAAGAAGGTTGAATCTGAATTTTGTGAACCATGTGTTTTCGGTAAAAAGAAGAAGGTATCTTTTGTGAAGACCGGAAAACAACCAAAAGCTCAGAAATTGGAGCTTATTCACTCTGATGTCTATGGACCAACTTCAGTCTCTTCTTTGGGAGGATCGCACTATTATGTCACCTTCATTGATGATTCGACACGCAAGGTATGGGTTTACTTTCTTAAAAATAAATCTGATGTTTTTGATACTTTTAAGAAATGGAAAACTGCTGTTGAATTGGAAACTGATTTGAAGGTGAAATGCTTGAAGACGGATAACGGTGGTGAATACGTTAGCAAAGAATTCCGTGATTATTGTGAAGAATACGGTATTCGGATGATCTTTACAGTCCCTGGCACTCCTCAACAAAATGGAGTGGCAGAACGAATGAACAGGACGTTAAATGAAAGGGCAAGAAGTATGAGACTTAATGCCGGGCTTCCAAAGACGTTTTGGGCAGATGCAGTTAACACTGCAGCTTATTTAATTAACCGGGGATTGTCAGTACCGCTGGGTTTCAAGACACCAGAAGAAGAGTGGAAAGGTAAAGCTGCAGATTATAAGCATTTGAAAGTCTTTGGGTGTAGCGCTTATGATCTAGTGAAAAATGACAAGCTTGATGCTAAAGCTAAAAAATATGTTTTCATTGGATATGGGTCAAACGAAAAGGGCTACAGGCTTTGGGATTTAGAAAGCAGAAAAGTAGTCAGAAGCAAGCATGCAACTTTTAATGAGGCTGAGTTATACAAAGATAGAAACACTTCAAAATCAAGGGTTCAGAAAGAGCAGGTTGAATATGAAATTGATGTTCAGAAAAAGACAGTTGAGTCAGCTACCGAACCCGAGACAGAAACTGAAGAAACCACAGTTCCTGAATTTGAAGATGATGATATTGGTGGAAATGAAGAGTCAGAGGGAGTCTCTGACAGTGGGAGTTCAGAGTCTGAGGATGAACAGTCTCTACAAGAACCTGACCCGCCTCAGCACTGGGTTAGGAGGTCCACCAGAGTTTCTAAACAGCCAGTACGTTACAAACCTTCAGTTAATTATCTCCTTTTAACTGAAAATGGTGAGCCAGAGAGTTATTATGAAGCACTTAAGTTGAAAGATTCGCTCCAGTGGGAGCATGCTATGAAGGAGGAGATGAACTCTTTGAGTAAAAACCAGACATGGGTTTTAACCAAGTTTCCACCAGATAAAAGAGTTCTACAGAATAAATGGGTCTATAGAGTCAAGGAAGAACATGATGGGTCTAAACGATACAAAGCTCGTTTAGTGGTCAAGGGTTTCCAGCAAAAGAAGGGAATTGATTATAATGAAATATTCTCTCCAGTTGTGAAGATGACCACCATCAGATTGATCTTAAGTATTGTTGCTGCAGAAAATTTACATCTAGAGCAATTAGATGTTAAGACAGCATTTTTACATGGTGATCTTGACGAGGAGATCTATATGGCACAACCTGAGGGATTTCAGGTTGCCGGGAAAGAAAAATGGGTCTGCAAATTGAAGAAAAGCTTGTATGGTCTGAAGCAGGCACCTAGGCAATGGTACCTAAAGTTTGATGATTTTATGGTGAGAACTGGGTATAAGAAATGCGAGGCCGACCATTGCTGCTACTTAAAGAAGTTTAAAGGCTCATATATCATTCTACTTCTTTATGTAGATGATATGTTAATTACAGGATCTGATATGAAGGAGATTCGCAAGTTGAAGAAACAGTTGTCTGATGAATTTGAGATGAAAGATCTTGGTCCAGCCAAACAGATTTTGGGGATGAGTATATCCAGAAAGAAAGATGGCTCCATAACACTATCCCAAGAGAAATACATAGGGAAAGTGTTAGAAAGATTCAGGATGAATGATGAGAAGACTAAACCGAGAAACACACCTTTGGGAAGTCATTTCAAACTTACCAAAGACCAGTCTGCCAGAACAGAGGAAGAAAGAACAGAGATGGCTAAAGTTCCGTATGCATCTGCTGTTGGCAGTCTCATGTACGCCATGGTTTGTACACGGCCAGACATTGCTCATGCTGTCGGGGTAGTTAGTCGTTTTATGTCGGATCCGGGAAAGGAACATTGGGAAGCGGTGAAATGGTTACTCAGATACTTAAAGGGTACTTCCAGTTTGGGGTTATGTTTTAAGGGGAAGGATACAATTCTCAGGGGTTATTCAGATGCTGATCTGGGTGGATGTAAGAAGACGTTTAAAAGCACTACTGGTTATGTTTTCACAGTTGGGGGAACAGCAGTATGTTGGATGTCCAGACTTCAGAAAAGTGTTGCTTTATCAACCACTGAGGCAGAATATATGGCAGCAGCCGAAGCAAGTAAAGAATTAGTATGGTTGAGAACTTTTCTTGAAGAGTTGGGAAAGAAACAGGCAGAGTTCTTCTTATATTATGACAATGAGAGTGCAGTGAAACTTGCGAAGAATCCAGTCTATCACTCGAAGACTAAGCACATCGGGAGGAGATATCACTTTGTCAGAGATTTGATCAGTGACGGTGTTTTCAGTTTGAAAAATATCTCAGGTGCTAAGAATCCAGCAGATATGTTCACCAAGCCGGTGATACTGGATAAGCTGAAGCTGTGCAGAGCTTCAGCAGGCCTTCAGGAATAATGTTGAGAAGGCGAAGGGTAACTAGGAGGTGCAAAACCAGATGGGTTTTATTTTACATGTACAAGGCAATGCAGGTGAAGACATTTTACGTCTCCAAATGGGAGCAGGTTGAAATGTTTGACGCATCCAAGTGGTGGTTTAGAGAAGATGTCTCGAAGCCCAAGTGGGAGATTGTTATGTTGTGGTCTCCGATCCATCATGGGTCGGGTCCGGTTTAGACGGATAGACAGAATTAGGAGATTAAGCTGTTTGAGTTTTGGCCAAGCCCAAAAGCTCTAATCAGGCCCAGTTTAGTTAAAGGGTTAAACCCTAATTGTCTAGTCTATATATTCTCTCCTGTACTTGTAAGTTTGTATCACTCAATAATAAGAAAACCCTAGTTATCGACAGTGGACGTAGGTCATACACCGTGACCGAACCACTTAAATCCTTGTGCCTCTTTCGTTTATTCTTTCGGTTTTACTATTGTATTCGTGTTTGTGTGTGACTCCGAACCTAACAGAACCAGAGTAAGTTATGCTGTCATGCTGATCACCATATTAAACCTAAGTACCTAACACCTTTTGATATCTCCTTTTTTTAATACTAATGAATCTAGACTTAATCGTTTGGGTTCACATGTGAAAAGCTGTGAAGTGTGCAAATTTGATTAATCTTGGGGTGCAAGGGCTCAAGTCCGATTTGGGTTAAAGTATTTCAAAGGCTGTTTAGCCTTTTTAATTATGGGTCAGTTTTGGTTATTAGTTTATTTTGGGTTTGTTTATTTCTGGAGTTTTACTTTAGGATTTTGATAATGGTCTTTATTTAGTTTCCTATTTGAACTGTTTTAGCGTTTCTTGTCTTTCAAGTTTGAGTCTTATTTAAAGGGTCGACGGTTAGGTTTTATTTAACTTTGAAATTTCCGGTTTATTATATTAAAAACAGGACCTACTGGAGAAATTGTTGAAGTTGCGAATGATAAAGACGAAGCGGTTCTTGTAGCACAATTTGATCTGGATCAGATTAAATCCAAGAGACATAGCTGGGGAATATTCCGAGATCGACGCCCAGATCTATACAAGGTGCTTTTGACCTTAGATGGAAGCATCCGCTCTTGATTACAAGTTGAGTTCATCTATTTTAAACATTTCCATAACATGACATCATGTTCGGTTTAACCTTACTTGGAAATCATGAACATGAACTCATTTCGTATTAACATTTAAAATATTTAAGCTTTTCAAATGATGATTAGTTTATCATCTATAAAATCCCTTATGATTAAACAACTTGTGTCTTGATATGGGTATCTATCTGTTGTGTGGGTCTCGGCATCACGGGTGAATGCTTTAAATTGATACACATGTTCATCTACTTCTGCCTACATACAACTACTTTCTGGTGATCTAATAAAGATAAGTGGATCCCTTTATAGTTTTTTTTTTTATTTTTTAGGTAATTGCATATTTGACTTTCATTTGACTACCTTGACTTGTTAACATGTTCTTGATATATACCTTAAAATATGCATATCAAAGATATTTAGAGAAAAATAAAAAGATCCTAAGTTGGTCCCTAACTTTTTGTTGTTTGCATATGATAAACATGTGACATAAAAGCTTGAAACATGTTGCTTTCAAGATCATCATATGTTGATATGGTTCATTATCACCATAGAAAACCTAGGGTACTGCTGCTTTCATTACTCTCTGTTTGGATAGACTAGTTTATTGTTGTAGCTTGTGTACGTTTATTTTGCATATTATTTTGCTAAAATGTTCTATGATCCCATGAGGCGGAACTTAGGTGGTTTATGCCCTCATCTCTTAGCTTTAAGCAGCTATCGTTCGGTTTGGATAAGTAATTGAGGTTTGAACACCTCAGAGTGTCTTACGCCTTCTAACAATGAATACGGAAACTTCTCCAAGTTATCATACATTATTAACACTATATACAATTAACTATTCCAAGTTATCATACATTATTAACACTATATACAATTAACTATATACAAGAATACAATTAAGGATAGTCAACTATGTACAAGAATACAATAAGGATAATTACACAGAAATTCTAATCAAATCTATCTCTTACTCCTGATAAAGATGATTACAACAATTTCTAACTAATGTATTCTATAAAACTGATAAGCTTCTATTATATCTAAAATCATGGGAAAAATGCCTTAGAAATTTTGATTGAAAATGAACATAACATGTATGTTTATGCTTGTATATGTAAATAATTACATATACAAACTTTATTATTCGCAAGAGAAATATCTTCAACTTTCACAAGTTGGCATGTGATCAAGCTTTGATGGTGGTTCTTTCCTAATCACATTTTCCTCCATGTTATCATCTTCCTAATCATCACTAACGAATATCGTCAATGATATCGTTACCGATATCAGATTTTGCTTCGTTTTCCTGCTTAGGCTCCATGTCATCATCAAACTGAATAAACTGCAGCTTCAACCGCCCGTCTTCTCTAAACGCGTGCAAGATATCTTGTGTCGGGATCTTTTCCTCCTTCAAAACGAGCCTCCCATCATACCGATAAGATTTAAAACAAACCCGCCTCCCAATAGAAGAAATTGGTGGCGGGATTTCCTTCCCGCTAACCCTTGACCTTCTAGGCTCACCCATGATCCTGGTTTTCGCATGTTTTATCACATTTCCGTGTCTTTCTTCCCATTGATCATTCACATCCTCCACATCGTCAAAGCTCTCAAACCCGAGAGCTTCTGATAAGCTCTCAGGACTATGATTCGGGGATAAAATGAAATTGGATTTTTCGTTAAGATTGAACCGGGAAAACATATCGGTGGGTGAATCATCGAGCGGATTCATGTGTTTGCATGAAGGGATGGGTGGTGGGGGGTCTAAACAGGCAGCCATGTTTTCTCTTGTGTTTGTATCTTCTTATATGAGAAAACCTAATGCAAAGCAATAAAAGGCGAGATAAAATGTTTTGGAGAGATGGAAAGAGTGTGTATTGTTAGAGAGACCAATTCATAAAGTCTAAAGTTCATTAAGGGAAGGGTGATGCTATTAAATAGGGAGTTTGTGATGGCTTTTACTTTTTGGAAAATTTGGTTACAATTTAGTGGTCATAGATTTATGGGGGTAGATATTTTTTTCCAATTCCAACTTTGTGTTTATTAAAACGTTTATTTGTGTCATTTCCTTTACTAAAAAAGCTGTTAATTTTGTGTTTCGACAAATAAAGTGAATTTGTTTTTACCTATGAACACAATGTAAAAAGAAGTGAAATTATTTGTAACAAACCATGTAAAAGATGCTACTAAACACCCGGATGCATAATTGACTTTATATTATTTATTTTAATTTTAAATGTAATTTTGTTTTTCTTAATGTTTTATAATTTTGAATACATAATTACATTTTTTTACATGCTACACTTACCGATTAATTGTACTTCTAAATCTGTGTCTTTTGTTCACGACGAGACTTAAACTCTCAATCTCAATAGAATAGACATTGTGATTTATTCTTTTCTCAAAACAAAATTACGACATGCCAATATGCCATGATTATTCTCGATTTTTGATAAATAAGAAACACGTTACTAGTATAATAGCATCTTCAACATAGTGATGTAGAATAGATCAACGGGGCTAGAAGAGAAAGGAAAGATAGAGGACGTGGCGTGGAGAAAGGGATGGTGAAATTTGTGAGAATGGATGTTGATGGGCGTGGAACAGTGTTTTGAAACATGGACCGGACTGGCCGGGCCTACCTGTTTGACCGGGACCCGCTAGGAAATCCGTTCTGGTTCGCATCATATAATCCGTTTTATAATAACCCGACCAGATTTGACGGTTTACGGTCCAATCGGAACTGGTGAACCGCAAGTTGAACCGGTAAAAGCTTTTTCTTTATTACATCAAAAATTTTACAGCAGCTGAGAATTAAACCCCCGATAAATGGTTGGGATGAAAGCCTACTCAATTCTCTACTAGCCAGCCAACCAAGCTGTATTTATGTTTCTTTAGATGTAATATATACATCCTACATATTGAAAATGACATTGTAAATGGATACATATATACTTACTTATATATTTATGACGTCATCAGAGTCAATGTTCAGCCAACCTGTGACTCACTAAGGTGTTAGATCGATGTCTAGTCCGGGTTTGACAACATTGACGAGGAATACCGGGTTTGACAACACCCATTCTCACAAATTTCATCATCCCTTTCTCCTAGTCATGTCCTCCACCCCTCCTCTCTTCCACGTTACTACGTTAAAGATGCTCTTATACTAGTAACGCGTTTCTTATTTAACAAAAATGGAAAATAACATACTTCTATTTTGAGAAAATAAATCATTTTACCTATTCTAACAAAACGCTAAAATTACCAATATGACCTCACCGAGCAGCAATATTACACTATTATTATCTACACCAAACTAACAATATCCCACCGCATGTTCTCAGTCAGTCATCAAAACAGAGAAACCAACAAGACCAATGGTCAACTGGAGCTGGACCTCAGCTCTCATCGGAGCCGCCACAGCCTCCGCCACGTCAGCTCTAATCTCAGCCAAGCCGAAAGACCCAACCTTCCACCTGGTCTCAATCAACATCACCTCCTTCAAGCTCAGCCTTCCATTCGTCGACGCCGAGGTCATCCTCACCGTCCACGTCACCAACCCCAACTCCGTACCCATCCACTACTCCTCCACCGAGATGTCCATCTTCTACGCCGGCTCCTTGCTCGGCTCGGCTCGGCTCTTGTGTCGGCTGGCTCCCAGCCGCCGAAGTCGTGCCAGCTGCTCCACCTGCCGGCTCGGCTCAACAGCGTGGAGCTGGCGCACCATGCCGTGAGGTTTGCCGTTGACGTCAGTAAGAGGGAGATGGTGCTGGATGCCACGGTGGATATTGAAGGGGTGGCGAGGGTGGTGTGGTGGGGCCATAGGTTTAAGGTGCACGTGGAGAGTCACGTGACGGTGGATCCTGTGTTTCTTGATGTAATTGAACAAGTCTGACTTGGAAGTCTTTGTTACTTAATTATGTTGAATCATAATGATAATGTTGTTTTTCTAGTTGTGTTTTTGTTTTAGGTTTTTAACTTTGACTATGAATAAACTTTTGACCAATGTGCGTTATATGTAGTTCAACACTGGTTACGCGTGCACCGACACTGATTTAGGAGTGTGACGGGGCCAGTTACGTGTGTATCTGATCTGGCTAGGCTACATGTCCGACACTAGTTTGTGGTATTGACTTTTGACATGTCATGGTGTTAAGGGAATAAAGGGTGAAGTGCGATGTGACTAGAATGTGGTGTTGACTTTTGACATGTCATGGCATATTGGCATTACTGTGAGACTATAAACGTACGTTGTACAACCTATTTAATTTTGGATGCCTACTTTTTAAGAAACCATCCATTTCAAACCTTTCTTAGTTTTAAAACAACCCATTCTAACTCGCTCTTCAATTTTTCCATGCCCAGAATGACCCGAGAGGTTATAATTATAAGGACCCAAAATGTGGCATCTGGGATAGATTTGGTGGGTATAATCATAACGTGTTTTAGACGTAAGGTGGTTTACTTGAAGGTCGTGAAAAAACAAAAAATATCGGTTGGTATAATAATAAGATTTTACTTTAATCACTTGATTTAACTTGCTTGACGCGCTCTTGCTCCTTTGGATTGCAAAGGAGAATCTCTTTACTCATACACACTATAATGGCGCACAATGTATTCCTGGTAACTCAATTATGTGAATCTTGTAACATCACAAAATGATAAACCCCTTTAACATTATGGCTCGCTGTGGCATGGCTAACTAACATTATGGCCTGCTGCTGGTGTTTGAAACATTTTATTCATAGCTTTCTTAGCACTCTTTGAACAATATTATGTAATCTTAAAACAATTTAGGATTAGCATGAAACCCTTAAGGTTTCTGCTCTTATGGTTATGTTTAGCCTTTTTGGCCCTTTGAACATTTTTATGGGAATCCTTATGATTTCCTTTGTTTAGCCTGAATGGCATGCTGGTTATGGCCTTTTAAGACTTTGTTTATGAATCGTGATGTTCTATGTATTTGTGTTTTGGTTGCTTGTCTTGTTAGTTTGATGTGTTTTTTAGCTAACTTTCCTTAAAAAGTTTTAGTGCTGCAGTCACTTTGGCTTCAAGGCTTCATTAGGTAAAAAGCACACGTTGGATATCCTTTGTATCATTACTTAATGTATGTTTGTTTCATAAACTTTTTTCAAAGCTTAAGGAACGAATTGATGTAGGCTGTTCAGACCCGTCTATGAGACAATTTTTTGGTTGAAAAGATTTTCTAAGTCTCATGGAGTTGGATTGATATAGGAACTCACCCCTTATATAGGTTCATTTAACCCTTGAACCTGTTGAGCGATGTGGCCTGGGAGCTCATCCCCTTACATGGCCCTTGCCATGGAGTTTCTTGTTAGGTTCTCAACCTGATTATAGGATAGTTAAGACAAGTTATGACAAAACTTTATTATTCATTCAAGAGGTTGTTGTTCACAAAAAGGAGAATTATACATCTCTTGAAACATATTTTAAGACTTTAACTAGGCATGGAACATTTTAAGGGTTTTGCCGTTCCAGTGTCTTGGAAGCTTTTTACCTTCTGTGTCGGCCAGCTTTGGGCCAAGCTTTCCTTGATTTTCTTTCTTGCTGGTCTCATTGTTTCGGAGTACAAAAGTCTCCAGGCTTGAAACGTTCATGTTTCACTCTTGCATTGTAATATGCTTCCATTTTCTGCTTGTACTTAGCCTCTTGTATTGCGGCTTGATCACGAACTTCTTCAAGGAGTTACAAATTCAACATGGTCTCATTGTCGTTTGATTCGAGATCCATGTTGAGTGTTCTTTGAGTCACAACTCCAACTTCTGCTGGGATTACAGCTTCCGATCCGAACACTAGGTTGTAAGGCGTTCGTTTTTAGCTTGTCTTTTCGGTTGTACTTATTGCCCATAGAACATTTGGGAGTTCTTCAAGCCAATTGTTGTTATGCCTTCCCAGCCTTGTTTTGATTCCTTCAATAATGGTTCTGTTTGTTCTTTCAACTTGGCCGTTGGATTGTGGGTAAGCAACCGAGCTGAACACTTGGGTGATTCTGAATTCCTTGCACCATGTGCTGAAAGGCTTCTCGGCAAATTGCTTCCCATTATCCGTGACCAACACTCCTGGTAGCCCATAACGGCAGATGATGCTTTCCCATATAAAGTCGATGACTTGTTTGCCCGTTATTTTTGCAAGTGGTTTGACTTCAGACCACTTGGTGAAGTAGTCAACAGCTACTAACAAAAATTTCACCCCACCCTTGGCTGGTGGGAATGGACCAACAATATCCATTCCCCATTTGTGGAATGGCCAAGCCGAAGAGATGGGAACTAGATCGTGTTTAGGGCTTTTGGGAACTGGTGCGTGAATTTGACAAGCTTCACATTTCTTGAGCTGTTCGGTTGCATCTCGGTGCATGGTGGGCCAGAAGTATCCAAGGTTCATCAATTTTGCAACCACCGTTCTTGGCCCAAAATGAGCTCCACATATCCACTCGTGAACCTTTTTGATCAGATATTGACTTTGTTCAGGGCCCACACATCTTAGTAGTGGTGCAAGGTAAGCTTTTTTATAAAGGGTTTCTCCTTGCAACACATACTGTCGGGACTTGATTCGAAAGGTAACTCACCATTTTTGAGGAACTTTTCTATGAGAGTCATCCAATTGGGACCCTCTTCAGTGATTACATCTTGAACCTCCAATTCTTGGATTGAAGGAGTTTTCAACACTTCCACCAAAACTTTCTTGGTGAGGTGTGCAAATGTGAGGGATGCTAGCCTGCTCAGGGCATCGGCTCTTTTGTTTTGTGATCTTGGGACTTGTTTGATGATGCAATCTTGAAATGTGTTCATCATCCCTTTTGCCTTTTCACGATATTTCTTCATGTTGGGCTCTTTTGCTACATAGCAATCATTGACTTGACTTGAAACAAGCAACGAGTTTGTGAAGACTTGTAGCTTTTGGATCTTCATCTCTTTGGCAATTTTCAGACCGACGATCAATGCTTCATATTCAGCTTCGTTGTTGGTGGTCTGAAATTCAATTCGTAGAGCATATGTAAATTCTAACCCTTCGGGGTTGATTAAAATGAGCCCAGCTCTTAACCCTTCGATGCTGGAAGCTCCATCAGTAAAAAGCTTTCAGGCTTCAGGGTCAGAAGGTTCAGTGGCAGTTGTGTGTATTTCAGGAGTGACTTGCTTCGGTATTTCTACAATGAAATCCGCCAAGACTTGGGCTTTGATAGCTTTTCTTGGTACATAGGTGATGTTATGTTCACCTAGCTCTACAGCCCATTGGCCAATCGGTCTGAATTTTCTAGTTTTTCAAGCACACTCTTGATGGGTTGGTCAGTGACCACTTGTACAGGGTGTGCTTGAAAGTACCTTCGAAGCCTTCTGGCCGTTTGAATTAAGGCCAAGGCAAGTTTTTCTAGAGGAGGATATTTGATCTCTGCCAGTTTTAATGTTTTACTAAAGAAATAAACGGGTACCTGAACTTTGTCTCGTTCGATGGTTAGGACCGCGCTTAGTGCTTCTTTAGCGACTGAGAGATAGACAGAGATCAATTCTCCCGTTTCGGAAGCTGCAATAGCTGGAAGTGAAGCCAAGTGTTGTTTCATTTGGTTGAAGGCTTCTTCTGCTTCTTCCGTCCACCTGAAGTCTTTTTTGTTGGTGCAACCCTTTAGTGTCTTGAAGAAGGGTAGGGATCTTTCAGCGAGCTTGGAGATAAAACGCTTCAAGGCTGCAAGCCTTCCGTTCAGACTCTCCACTTCTTTTTTGTTTTGTGGGGATTTAGTTTCAAGAACAGCCCTGACTTTGTTAGGATTGGCTTTTATGCTTTGTTTCCCCACAATGTGTCCCAAAAACTTGCCTTATTCGAACCCAAATGAGCACTTTCCAGGGTTGAGTTTCATGTTGATCTTCCTTAGGTTTTGGAAGGTTTCTTCTAAGTCATCAAGCATTTGATGCTCGGTTTTGATTTTGATTACCAAATCGTCGACATAAGCTTACAGGTTTCTGCTAATTTGGCTGGCAAACGCTTTGTTGATCAGACGTTGATAGGTTGCCCCGGCATTTCGTAGGCCAAAGGGCATCTTTAGATAACAAAAAATACCCTTATCCGTGTGGAATGAAGTTTTTTCTTCATCCTCTACTTTCATGAAAATTTGATGATAACCCTTGTAGGCGTCGAGGAAACACTTAAAGGGATGGCCGGTTAAAGAGTCAACCTTGAGGTCCATTTCGGGCAAGGGATAGCAATCTTTCGGGCATGCCTTGTTCAAGTCTTTGAAGTCGATACACATCCTCCAAGACTTGTCAGGTTTTCGAACCATGACTGGATTAGCCACCCTAGATTGATATTTGACCTCTCGTAGGATTCCAGCTAGAACAAGCTTTTCAACCTCTTGGCATGCTGCCAAGCTTCGTTCAGGAGCCAAGCTCCGTTTCTTTTGGACAACAGGCTTGACTTCAGGGGATATTTTCAGCTCATGCTCTGCAAGATATTATAAAAATACGTCAGCAACGAATGCTGGTGAATATGCTGACGCTAAAAATATTTTCTTTTACTTAATTACCCCTCGAGACCACGTAAGTCTCGGCCCATATTGGCTTAGGAATAATCAGGTTAAACAATCATCATAAACTCGAGTCTCTACACTAGGTCACCTCAGCAAAACACCGCAGCGTTTCGACGACTTAGGTACCATAAATATACACAAGGTCATTCTCACTCGAACATACTTTGGTTCGGCCCATCGTGGCTGGAGGTCGTGACCAGGCGTGGTGCGATGTGCCCATCGCATACCACATATGTAAGGATCCAGACAAATGTATACCACAGCCTGAGGGCTAGGCTCATACTCTTATTTATAATGTTTTTAGAGACACGTAGCCTCATGTAAAGTTTTACACATAACACGTTTGTTTGTTTGAAAACAAGTTTATAAGAGTGGGGCGTATTCACCTTTTGATAGGGATCGGTTTCCAACACCGTCCGTGAGTTCTTCTCGTGCTATCTCGCACCTATAGTACGAGTATAACTTTTGTAAGTCGGATACACGATCCGGCTTAAGACCTTTAGTTTTATTTATCTCGACGAACTTTTAGTTCATAATTTCTTTTTACTTTTAAACCTTTAGTTTTAATAGTAATTTATAAACCTTTAGTTTATTCTTAAAACCCGACGTTTCTTCTTCTTTAAGAAACGTATTCTTTTCTTTATTATTTAAGTATACTCATTATACTTAAATAATATATATTATAACAAAGAATAATGGTATACATATATATATACTCATATATATATTTTATTTTTCTTTCTTTATTTTCTTTTTTATATATTTCTTTGTTTATCGAGAATAACATCGACTTGGGTATTAAGCCTTTGTAATATTTTATTATTATTTTGGTCGGGCATCATGCCTACCTTGATTGGCTTAGAAATACCATAGACACTTGGGCAGCACTTCGACGTCGCTCAATCAACACCCTTTCCTTGAAAACTCTTTCTCCTCACTTGGCACGCTTTTCGAGACACCAACACTCTTTGGCACGTACTTCAAGGTAATCGTCGAAACGTTGAGACATCACCTCCTTCTTGTTTTGGAATATTGTCGGGTATTCGCACGTTTATCGAGGTTTCGGGGCACGTTTATCGAGACGGATCGAGGGCACGCTTTACGAGGTTTAGTGAGAGAGTAATATGTGTGTTTTTGGTATGATTTGGAATGAACCCGCAACCCTCCTATTTATAGCCATTTTTGGACCCCATCGCGGTACGCGATGGGTCACTTGGCAGGCCTATCGCATACCGCGATATAGGCCTGCTGAGTCACACAGTAGACCTGCCACGTGTGACACGTGGCAGGTACCGCGCCACGTGGCGGCAACCGTTGCCATCGTGTGCCACGTGGCACACGTGTCACAATCTGTCAGACACCCCAGCGCGGTACGCGATGGGTGTCTCTTGACCTGTCGCGTAGCGCGATAGGTCAAGAAAACATATTTTACATTTAAACCCCTGGAGTTTGGAATTAAGCAGAATTGGTCCCTTGACTATGGAAATGTGACATTTTTGGCCCGAAATTTACATGATGTTACATCCTCCCCACCTTGAAATAAATCTCATCCTCGAGATTGTTTACGAGAATAAGTGGGAGTATTTCTTTCTCATTTCGGACTCGAGTTCCCAAGTATACTCGGGTCCTCGTCGGGAATCCATTCACTTTCACGATTTTCAAAGTTCGTCTTTTAAGTTTCTTTGTTTTTGAATATTCAATTTGAATTGGTCTTTCAATGAATTTTAAGTTCTCGTTAATTTCAACATCTTTTAGTGGCATTGAATGAGATTCGTCGGCTAAACACTTACGTAGATTCGAAACATGGAATACATCGTGTATCCGTTGCATTTCCTCAGGTAGTTGCAAACGGTATGACGATACCAATTCGTTCGAGTACCTCGAAGGGTCCAACGAATCGAGGACTTAGTTTGCCTTTCTTGCCAAAGCGAACTACGCCTTTCCATGGCGAGACTTTCAAAAGTACTTTGTCACCAACATTAAACTCTAACGGCTTAAGACGGACATCGGCGTAACTCTTTTAGGGATCACGTGCCGTCTTAAGTCGTTTGCGGATTTGGATAACTTTGTTGGTGGTTTCTTGGACTATTTCGGGTCCAAATAATTGATTATCTCCAGTTGCAGACCAACACACAGGCGTTCTACATTTTCGACCATATAACGCCTCGAATGGTGCGGTTTGAATGCTTGTGTGATAACTATTGTTATACGAAAATTCCATTAGAGGTAAGTGGTCATCCCAACTTCCTCCTAATTCTATCACACATGCGCGGAGCATATCTTCCAACGTTTGGATTGTCCTTTCGTTTTTCCCATCGGTTTGTGGATGATAGGCGGTGCTGAGGTTTAGCTTTGTGCCGAGTGTTTGTTGAAAGCTCTTCCAAAAGTGAGACGTAAAACGACTGTCTCTATCAGAAATTATAGATAGCGGTACTCCATGCAAAGCAACGATGTTGTTTACATAAATACGCGCTAATCTATCCATTGAGTATGACTCATTAATAGGTATGAAATGTGCGGACTTTGTTAAACGGTCCACAATCACCCATATAGCATTGTTTTGTCTGAGTCGTTTTCTTGAGTTTGGTAATGAAATCCATAGTGATTAACTCCCACTTACATACGGGAAGTTCGGGTTGCTGGAGCAGTCCCGAAGGCCTTTGATGTTCAGCCTTGACTTTCAAACAAGTTAGACATTTCGCAACATGTGAAGCGACATCCTTTTTCATTCCGTTCCACCAATAATTCGCTTTAAGATTATGGTACATTTTGTCGCTCCCGGGATGCATCATGTATTTCGACTTATGAGCTTCGTTCAAGATTTTCTCACGCAATCCTCCAACGATTGGTACCCCAATTCTATTTCCGAGTCTAAGGATACCATCGTTACCTTTGACCAACGAGTCAATGGTGCCGTTACGTTTTACGTCGGAGATTTGGTTTTCGTTGATCGCTTGAGTTTGAGCGGATTTGATTTGGTCGATAAGATCAATTTGAAGTTCTAGCCTTAACGCTCGAACTCTTTTCGGCTTTTCGTGCTCTTTACGACATAAGGCGCCGGCCACCACGTTGGCCTTACCTTCGTGTGAGACAATTTCGCAGTCATAGTCGTTAAGAGTTTCCATCCAGCATCGTTGGCGCATGTTAAGCTCTTTTTTATCGAAAATATGTTTTAAACTCTTATGATCGGTGTACACGAAAAATTTTACTCCATAGAGATAATTCCTCCATATCTTTAATGCAAAGATTATGGCACCTAACTCTAAATCGTGAGTTGTGTAGTTCTTTTCGTGCACTTTGAGTTGACGAGAGGCATAGGTGATTACTTTCTTTCGTTGCATTAATACACATCCCAAACCGGAATGGGACGCATCACAAAACACAACGAAATCTTCAATACCTTATGGCAAGGCCAGTATAGGAGCTTGGGTAAGCTTTTGTTTAAGTATATCGAATGCCTCTTGTTGCTTTGTTCCCCATCATATTTAATGTTTTTGCGGAGGTTAAGGGAATAGCGATTCGGGAAAAGTTTTCGATAAATCTTCGATAGTATCCAGCCAATCCCAAGAAACTTCGAATCTCGGTTGGCAATTTTGGAATCTCCCACTTAGATATAGCTTCAATCTTAGCGGGATCCACTTGAATTCCGTTAACATTAATGACGCGACCAAGAAATTGCACTTCGTGCAACCAGAACTCACATTTCGAGAACTTAGCGTACAACCTCTCGGTCCTAAGAATTTCAAGTAAGGTTCGAAGATGATCTTCATGATCTTCCTTAGACTTAAAGTAAATGAGTATGTCGTCGGTGAAAACGATCACAAATTTATCTAAGTAAGGCTTACAAATACGGTTCATCATATCCATAAACGCGGTTGGCGCATTAGTAAGTCCGAATGGCATAACGGTGAACTCATAATGGCCATACCTCGTTCGGAAGGCGGTTTTCAGAATGTCTTCAGATTGAACTTTAAGTTGGTGATAGCCGGAACGAAGATCGATTTTTGAAAAATAGCTAGCACCTTGAAGTTGATCGAATAGGTTATCGATACGCGGGAGTGGATAACAATTCTTGATGGTAAATTTGTTGAGAGCTCGATAATCAATGCACATCCGCATGGATCCATCTTTCTTCTTGATGAATAGTATCGGCGCTCCCCATGGCGATGAAATTGGTCGTATAAATCCTTTCTCGAGAAGTTCGTCCAATTGTTTCTTCAGTTCTTTCATCTCGGTTGGCGTGAGGCGATATGGAGCCTTGGCGATCGGAGTAGTACCGGGAATAAGATCGATCCTAAACTCTACTTCACGATCGGGAGGAATGCCAGGAAGTTCGTCGGGAAAGACATCGGTATATTCAGAAACAATGGGAACGTCTTTGAGTTCTTTGGGTTTTGATTCCTCAGTGACGTAGGCCATGAATGCTAAGCATCCTTGATTCAAATATTTGTTAGCCCTTATCATGGAGATTAGGCTAACTTGGCCAACGTCTTTATCCCCTTCAATTCGTATGGTACGTTTATCAGGGGCTTGAAGTTCAATAGTCTTGGTATTGCAAAGGATATGTGCATGGTTGTCGGATAACCAATCCATACCCAATACAACATCAAAACCAGCAAGAGTCATTGGTAGCAATTGAATAGGCAAAACGTAGCCGGCTAACAAGATTTTTCCGCTTTCTAGAGCTTCGGAGATTTTAACAATTTCACCATTTGCGGTTTCGACGCTTAGAGTTTTATTAAGTTTGATTAAAGGTTCGTTTAATAGACTACAAAATTTATAATCTATAAAACTTAAATTGTCTCCTGAATCAAACAAGACTCTAGCAAAGACGTTGTTAATAAGGAACGTACCGGTGATAGTTTCCGGTGTGTCGGCCGCTTTCTTTGTGTCCAAGACAAAGACTCTTGCATTGCCCTTCTTGGGCTCATTCTTCTGACCGCTACCACCCGCACCACTAGTCGCGGGCTTATTCTTGGGGCATTCAAAACTGAGATGTCCCATTTCCTTGCAGTTATAGCAGGTCATCTTCTTTTTCCAACAATCAGTCGCAGCGTGGCCGGGTTTGTGGCATGAGTCACAGAGTCGCGGAGTTAAGTGGCATCTACCCCTATGGTACTTCTTACAAGTTTTGCATTGTGGGATGCCGGGGTTGAAGCCAGACCTTCGTTGGTCAACTCCTTTACCCTTGAATCGGGTATTTCCTTCTTTCCTCGAGTCGTGTGTTGTCACGACTTTCTTATCCTCCTCTTTATTGCGGGTCATTCCGCCCATCAAATACCCAGCCAACTCCATCGCGGAGTCAGCGGTTCGTGGCAAATGCAACCATACCATGTCACGAATCTCTCGTGGCAGTCCTCAAATATAACGTGTAACTTTGCTGGATTCCGGGGTAACCAGCTGGGGAACCAATCGACAGTATTCGTGGAATTTTGTGTTGTACTCACGAAGGTTTGTTCCGACAACCTTGTGAGCTAAGAACTTGGTTTGAATCTAATCTGTCTCGTGCATTGGACAGAACTTCAACATTAACAACTCCTTAAACTCATTCCAAGTCAGACTATACATCACCTCCCTTCCTCTACTCATGATCAATGTGTTCCACCATTCTAGCACTTCGCCTTTGAACATCAGGGCGGAGTATTGAATATTTTCCTCTTCCGAACATTTACTTGTAATTACTATTGTCTCCATCTCTTCAAGCCACTTTACGGTACTGATGGCTCCCTTGTCACCGTGAAACTCCTTTGGTTCGTAGTACTTAAAGTCTTTTAATGAGCAACCACTTATTTTGAGTTTCTTGAATTCTTGTCGAACCCCTCCATCAGCGTTTGAATCATGTACGCTTTCATCCATATGGGAAGGTCTAGACCGGGGTTTAGAAACAGACTTTCGGGAAGGATGTTCAGATTGTGAATGTTTTGTTTGTCTAGTTTGAGATCTATTTTCAGATTCTTCCCTAACAGCTTTTCTAATCATTTGTTGTATTTGATTTATGTACTTATCGGGAATCGGTTCCTCTCGTTATTTCTTGGGACCCTTCCCTTTTGCTTCATGTCTTTCGGCTTCCTTTCGAGAAACCTCTCGATTATCACTTTGTCTAGACATTCTTTTTAATATTTTCTTTTATCTTTTATATCTGAAATTTTTAACATGTTTTTCTTTATTAAATATACACTTTATTTATTTCACATATATATATCACAAAATGATATATATATCATTACAACATTTTATATATCGTTTATGCGATATATAAGTACCTATCCTTATTATATGTTACATATAACACACAAACTATTTTATACACATAACTTCATATCTTGAAACACACCATCATCACCGTCTTCTCAATCCTTCACAAACTTCTTAACAACCTTTGTCAGTTTATTGCATTTTTGGAGAAGTGTTTCTCCCATCTTCTTCTTCTTTTTCCCATCAATGGCAATTTTCTTTCTCAAATCATCGGTCTCATGCAAAGCTCGATCCATGTGTTCCTCTTGTGACTGGGGAATATCATTGGGATAACCGTAACGCGGTGGTGGATTGCGATACCCAATCATTACTACGTCAAAATGATTCCTTTGGATCCGGGTAAGGGGAAGCAGTCACATCGAATTGGTAGTTGAAGAAGGTGTCGGCAGCCTCATTCTGCTCTTGTATCTCTTTTGCTTGCTCTTCAACTGAGGGGATCTTGCCAGTATATGGTGGGAAACTAGACGATGCCTTACCCTTGAGCTCTTGAAGAAATTGTATGTAAGGGTCGACAGAACCATAACTTGGGGTTTGTTGAGAGTATGGCTCTTCTACCGGTGTCATCTCCTCATTTGGGTTGTCGGGAAATTCCTCTTCCTCAAGATCTGTCTCCTCCTCAGGTTCCTCTTCCGACTCCTCCTCTGGTTCCTCCTCTGGTTCTTCTTCCAATTCTTCTTCAGTCATTGCAGGCACATGGATCTTCTCGTATGGCATTGTCACTCTCATCTTGGGCTTATGACATGGCCCTCCTTTGTTGATATGTGAATTGGCAGGGTCCATTGTTGAAGTGCCAGTATGCCACCTACGTTGATCGGAGTGGCATTCCATCCAATCAGAAGAAGGAGGTTTTGGTTCCTCTTTGATTGTTCGATTAGAAAGAAAAGCATACGACGGATGAGGATTTGGCGGTAACTGTGTTGAATCTCCAGATGGATAATATGGCGGAATATCCATGGGTTGATAAGTCGGAATCTCGGAAGGATAATATGTTGGTACCTCGGATGGTTGGTACATTGGAAGACTTGTCGGATGATAACTTGAGTATCTCGGCGGTTGGTACACTTGGTGTGGAGTATTGTCCAAATGGTATATGGGACTTGATTCGATGTTGGGATGTTGGCTAGTTCCTTTGTCGGAATTGAAAAATGACTCGAAGTAATCTTTACTCATGATGTCCTTTGGGAACTTATAGTACTTCCTTGCTCTTCTTGCTTCATTATCATAGTACTCCATTAATTTTTCATAAGACATCTTTGATGGGTGGTTTAGAGTGTAGAGATGGAAAGAAAGGGTTACCAACCAATCTTATCCCTATTCAAATAAACAAGTAAATATTTCCTATGCTTGGATCAAAGCTTAGGTATTGTTTTATGATACCCAATTCGCTAAGATCGATGGCTCTGATACCAACCTGTCACACCCCCATTCTAGGCCTAGGAGTGTGATCAATAGTTGGTACCACATTTGTAAATAAATCAGAGTAGCGGGTTATAGCGGAAGTCTTTATAAAAACATAAGGATTATATTTATAAATATTTACAACACAAAAGTCGAGACGTAAGTCTCGATTTTTTTTACTTGTTTATAAGTTTACAAAACCACCATGTTTTAATATTTACACAAAATTATCCGAGCCATCGGATTCTTGAGCTTTTTCGTCCTTCAAGCTCTAATCTTGATTACCTGCAAGATATTATAAAAATACGTCAGCAACGAATGCTGGTGAATATGCTGACGCTAAAAATATTTTCTTTTACTTAATTACCCCTCGAGACCACGTAAGTCTCGGCCCATATTGGCTTAGGAATAATCAGGTTAAACAATCATCATAAACTCGAGTCTCTACACTAGGTCACCTCAGCAAAACACCGCAGCGTTTCGACGTACTTAGGTACCATAAATATACACAAGGTCATTCTCACTCGAACATACTTTGGTTCGGCCCATCGTGGCTGGAGGTCGTGACCAGGCGTGGTGCGATGTGCCCATCGCATACCACATATGTTAGGATCCAGACAAATGTATACCACAGCCTGAGGGCTAGGCTCATACTCTTATTTATAATGTTTTTAGAGACACGTAGCCTCATGTAAAGTTTTACACATAACACGTTTGTTTGTTTGAAAACAAGTTTATAAGAGTGGGGCGTATTCACCTTTTGATAGGGATCGGTTTCCAACACCGTCCGTGAGTTCTTCTCGTGCTATCTCACACCTATAGTACGAGTATAACTTTTGTAAGTCGGATACACAAGCCGGCTTAAGACCTTTAGTCTTATTTATCTCGACGAACCTTTAGTTCATAATTTCTTTTTACTTTTAAACCTTTAGTTTTAATAGTAATTTATAAACCTTTAGTTTATTCTTAAAACCCGACGTTTCTTCTTCTTTAAGAAACGTATTCTTTTCTTTATTATTTAAGTATACTCATTATACTTAAATAATATATATTATAACAAAGAATAATGGTATACATATATATATACTCATATATATATTTTATTTTTCTTTCTTTATTTTCTTTTTTATATATTTCTTTGTTTATCGAGAATAACATCGACTTGGGTATTAAGCCTTTGTAATATTTTATTATTATTTTGGTCGGGCATCATGCCTACCTTGATTGGCTTAGAAATACCCTAGACACTTGGGCAGCACTTCGATGTCGCTCAATCAACACCCTTTCCTTGAAAACTCTTTCTCCTCACTTGGCACGCTTTTCGAGACACCAACACTCTTTGGCACGTACTTCAAGGTAATCGTCGGAACGTTGAGACATCACCTCCTTCTTGTTTTGGAATATTGTCGGGTATTCGCACGTTTATCGAGACGGATCGAGGGCACGCTTTACGAGGTTTAGTGAGAGATTAATATGTGTGTTTTTGGTATGATTTGGAATGAACCCGTAGCCATCCTATTTATAGCCATTTTTGGACCCCATCGCGGTACACGATGGGTCACATGGCAGGCCTATCGCGTACCGCGATATAGGCCTGCTGAGTCACACAGTAGACCTGCCACGTGTGACACGTGGCAGGCATCACGCCACGTGACGAGACGTGGCGGCAACCGTTGCCACTGTGTGCCACGTGGCACACGTGTCACAATCTGTCAGACACCCCATCGCGGTACGCGATGGGTGTCTCTCTTGACCTGTTGCGTAGCGCGATAGGTCAAGAAAACAGATTTTACATTTAAACCCCTGGAGTTTGGAATTTGGCAGAATTGGTCCCTTGACTTTGGAAATGTGACATTTTTGGCCCGAAATTTACGTGATGTTACAGGTAGGTTGAAGGGTTGCAATTCCCCTGTTGGTTGAGAACTTCACAGCACCTTGACCTACTGAGACAGCCATGTTGAACGCACACTGTCCTGGCCTTCCTATGATCACATCATAGTTGGAAGGTATGTTGATAACCACAAAAGTGAGTGGTTTGGTTTTCTTCATCTTGCCTTCACTAAAATAGACATCAAGGGTACATCGGCGATACCTTTTATAGAGGACCCGGAGGGTTGAAGCCTTGAGCGTTCTTCCTTGTTTAGTTGATTGAAGAACCTTCCATACATGATCTATGTGGTCGCCCTGTGTCGATGTAGGCTTTTCTTCTTTTGAGTGTTCCCACGTTCGCTTCTACCACCAAAGGGTTTGAGAGCAAGTCACCTTGAGGTGGTGGGAAGCAGACACATTGAAGCTCCCAAGCCTCCAAGCGTTGTCGTTTGTGGTAGACACCATCGTCTATATTCACCATATTCACCTCTTTGCCTTTTCTTTCGGCCATCTTGTCCTTGACTCCTTTCACCAAATTAGCCAATTCTCCGGATTTAACGGCTTCCTCAATTCTTCTCTTGAGTTGAAAGCAATCGTTGGTGTGGTGACCTTTTTCTTCGTGAAACTCACAGAACTGGGTGGAGCTTTCGTTTTTCTTGCTCTTGGGCAATGGTCGAGGAGGTCGGAAGTTGTGTTTCACCTCTTCGGTTGCAAGGATCTCCTTAGGGGTTTTGGTTAAGGCTGTGAAGCTCATAGTCTTTTCCCTGCTTGGAGGGTTCCGACCTTCAGGCCTTCGTTGATCTAAACTCCTTGGATATTTATCATAGGGGTTGTAGTTTCCTTTCTTTCGGTTGGGGCTGTTACCTCGCCAACTAGGAGCTATTTTTCTTTGTTCTTTGAAATCAACGGCCTCTTCGCCTCGGATATGAGCTTCATCTTGCTCAAGAGCTTCTTCAAGGGTTTTAGGTAGGCACTTGTTAAAGTCCCTCGTGAGGTACTTGGAGGTGATGGCGTTCATGAAGCCTGCCACCCTCATTTTTTCATCGGCCCCCACATATGTCACCCCTTCTTTTTATGCCTTTCGATAAAATCTCGAAGGCTTTCATCATCTCTTTGCTTTATCTGAAAAATGACCGTGGCGTCCTTAACGTACATTCTCTGCTGTGAGAAATTAGCCAAGAACCCTTTGCTCAGATCGTCGAAACTTTGAACGCTTCGAGCAGGAAGGTCATTGAACCATATCCTGGCTGATCCGACTAATGTTTGCATGAACATCAAGCAACATTCAGCGTGGGACCATTTTTCGATTCTGGCCGCCCCGGTGAAGACCTGGAGGTGGTCTTCGGGATCTTCAGTCCCATCATACATTTTTATATGGGGTGGCATCTTGATTTTTGTTTGAGAGTCATAATCGGCGATTTGTTGAGAGAAACAAGACAGGTTGCCGGGCTTGTAAGGTTTTGCAAGGCCTTCCTCTATCCCTGTAGTGAGATTATGACTTGTTGTTTCTTGGTGAGTACCCAGTGCTTGGTTGATGAGCTGGGTCCAAGGGAAGTGTGCCATCATTTGAGGCATGAGGTTAAAGCCTTGAAGGCTTTCAGGGGTTGCTGCTGCTTGGCTTGTTCCCATAGGGGTGCTCATTGCAACACTTCGAGCCAAGGGCAAGACCGTCATGGCCTGCTCTCACGTGGTGGTTGTAGGAGGAACACTTGAAGCTGGTAACTGCCATATTTGGTCGAGAGTGGTCTCGTGCCCAAGGGGTTGTGAAGTATACAAAGGGAAAGCCATTGGGCTTGGTCTTGTATAGGTATAAGGAGATGGGTTAAAAGATTGGCAGGTTACACTTGGACCAGCTTCTAGATGAGAAGCAGCTGGTCGTGAGCTGATTAGAGGGGAAGGTGGACGTCCGAGCGACAGTGAGGGCTCCGGACTATTATATTCCAGCCTTATTCTTAACCCATTTTCTCTTTCTTGGCTCACGTGTTGATTAAGAAGATGTCTTAGTTGCAAGAAATGCCGTGATACCCCTTCCATCGTCAAGTCAACACGCTCCGGGGTGTTCGTAACTCCCGCATGAGGAGAAGGAACTCCAGATCGTGAAAGGGTTGGAGTTCGGAAAGGTGAAAACTCGAGAAACAAAGGTTCCGTTGGAGTTCCTCCCGGGGTGGAAAAAGATGTAATGGCCGCCGAAGTTTCCTGGCCGACGCTTGGTGTCGGTGTTCTTGACACTTGGTCGACTTCATCGGGATATCCACCTTCCGACATGGTGATGTTGATGAATATGGAGCTACACTACTGGTCTTTAAGATAAAGTAAGTGGCGTAGCCCCACGATGGGTGCCAACTTGTTGCTACAACAAAGAATAGACCAATGATAGTGAATGGACTGGTTAGGCTAACAAGCTTCAAGGGTTCAGGTTAACCTAACGCAGGTCGTGGTGTCCCTCCACGTTTGCAAAACGTAGAAGGAGCTTCACTAGTTTGTTGTTAGTTGTTATAGTTCACCGAAGATCCAAGGCCTTGATGTCGGGTATCGGTTTTTGGATGAGGTTCTTGGTGAAGCTATATTGTATGTGAAGTAAGAAAGAAATAAGCAAGGAGCCTATTTCTCAAGGAAGAAGAGAATATCAGGGAGAATGTGTTATCTCCAGATCTGATGATGTTGTTTATGGCTAAGTCCTCTTTTTATAGAAGGAGAGACCAAGCCTTTTGTCTAGTGTACAAACTAATTCCCCTCCAGTTTGCTTAGAGAGTTGACCTTTTAGGGCGGGAAGCTTTGGACCGTTGGTCCATGATTAAAATAATAATACTTTATCTGAGCACGTCCTTTGCTCAGAAGGGTCAGTGATGTGAACAGCGAATTGACGTTGTACTGTAGCACGTGGGGACTTGTTTACATAAGTTTGGACGGGAAACGAAGCTTTTAACTATTTTAGCGTTAATGTGTGAAAACCATTTTATTAATTTCTTGGGCTACCCCCGTCATCACTGTATAACAATGATTTGTCTCCTTAACCTTTGATTGGTTTATTTTATGTACTAGTGGTTACATGTTAAGTGTTTACTATATCAATATGCATTAGTGTTTTTTTTATTATTATTATTTTATATGTTTTGTAGGGTATGACAAACGAGTTAAAAAGAGAAAAATTGTTGTTGGTAATCGATGTGTTAATCCTCATAAATATATTATTATTGTTAATTTAAGATTGATGATATGATAATATGATTAGCTAATTTGAATTGAGGGGGAAAAAAGGGGGTGGGTGGGGTCTTTGCTGTGTGCAACGTCACATTTAATTAGCTTGAATTCAATATGTGAATTTTGAGATTAGATATGAGGACAAAAAAAAAGGATATGGACGGAGAGAAGTAATTATAATATTGGGCTTGGGCTGAATCAAAAGGCCCGGAAGGAGTTACTAAAACAAGGCAGTTCGCACAATTTTGGGCGATGGGTGTAACTAGAGGTGAAAAAACCCGAATCTCCAGACCCGAAAAAAACCCATCATCATCATCATCATCATCATCATCAATAGATAGAAATTATAATAAGTAATCAATAATCATAAAACGCAGTAATCCATATGTATAATCGATCAGTCATAAGTAATCATATAACATAATAATAGATCTGGATAATTTATATATTTTGAGAAAATTAATTGAATTAAATTCATCATCATCATCATCATCATCATCATCATCATCATCATCAATAATAAATCTATAAAACGCAGTAATCCATAATTGCATATCAAATCCAGAGAATTACAAAACACAGTAGTAATCCACATGTATAAATCTGATCAATCATAAGTAATCATATAACGGAATAGTAAATCTATAAACCGATACTTATTGACGGTAACTAATACTTATTGACAGTAATCAAAGGCATGAAGTAAGTACTCATAATTGCATATAAAATCAGATTTAGAGATTATTCGCCGGAGCAGCATCAGCAGGAGACCTTCAGCAGCAGCTTCAGCAACCACCTGAGCCGGAGCTCGAACAACCGCCGGTACACCGCCGTCATTCAAGTACTTCCAGGTATTGATCCTCAACCGCTTCGCACTCACCTCTGTTGAGGTGATGATGCAAGTCAGATAGCTTGTGGAATTCTGTTTTACATGTCGCGCATTTCCGTCCATTCCCTCGGAACATTGACTATTTATAGCATAGGGGTGCGCGCGGGGAGTCTAATTTTTGAAGAGAAAATTACCTAAATAGCCCTTTTGAAGTGAGAGAAAAGGCAATCTAGCCCGTGAGATTTCAATTTCCAATAATAGCCCACCAAATCCAACGTCCTCGTGAGTTTTTGATATTTCCCGTGAGTTTTCGTGGACGAATCAAAATCTGCCATGTGTTTTGAATTCCCACCTACCACGCTAGTATTCATCCCAAATCTGTCTGAAGCGTTACTTTTGACATCAAATATAACTTGAAAAAAACCAACTGTAATGTGATGTTTCAAGCTGTTTTCATCGGCAACGTGAGTTTTCAAAATTATGGTTTTTAAAGTTATTTTGAAATTCATCTCCGAATATGAATTTCAACTTCGGAGACGATTTTCAATTAAAGTTCATTTTCTTCTTCTATTGTAAACCTCACAACCACCCCTTCTTCCCCACCACCACTACCATCCCCACTTTTCCGGCAAACATCACCTCCATTACCCTCCCATCATCACCTTCTTCCAAAACACACACTTCAAAAAAAAACACTATTCCTTTCACTCGCACTATCTCTTATTTCCATTCTTATTAAATACACCATACTCACCACCCTCTTATACCGCCGCAACCACCACCACCACAAACCACCATCATCCGTCAGCCACCGCCTGTTTCCGGCCAACCACCCCATATCCGACAAACCACCACAACTACCCACCACCGCCTCAACTCCAAGCACCGAGTTTCTTTACCTTGGTACACTCATCAACCCACTACAACCCACCACCACCACCACCACCACCACCACCATGGATTCACTGGAGCTCCACTCTTCATAGATAGTTTTTGAGACAAAGTAGTTTGGCGAACCTCATCCCTTTTCAGAACACGTTGAGATTTATGTTGAAAAACGTAGTCAAAGTTGGTATTGTAATAAAATCCATCTTCAAAGTCATTTTTGATGAGAAAACTTCATGTGGACCCCATCCACCTAACTCTTTTCAAAACACGCTGGTTTTATGTTGAAAACTCAAGTCAAAGTTGGAATTTTTATTAATTTCATGTTCAAAGACATTTTTAGGAGAAAAATCTCATGTGGACCCCATCCACCTAACCCTTTTTAAAACATGTTAGTTTTATGTTGAAAACCATAGTCAAAGTTGGAATTCTTATAAATTCCATGTTCAAAGACATTTTTGATGAGAAAATTTCATGTGGACCCCATCCACCTAACCATTTTCAAAACTTCACTTGCACAAACTTCAACTACTCCAAAAATCGTCTCCGAGGTTTAAATTCATTTGAAATTCATCTTTGGAGATGAATTTCAAAATAACTCAAAAATCATCTTATTTGAAAACTCACGTTGCCGATGAAACAGCTTGAAACATCACGTTAAAGTTGGTTTTCTTTAGGTTATCTTTGATGTCAAAACTAATGCTACATATTTAGGATGAATACTAGCGTGGTAGGTGGGAATGGAAAACACATGGCAGATCTTGATTGGTCCACGAAAACTCACACGGAATATCAAAAAGTCACGTGAAAATTGGATTTAGTGGGCTATTTTTGGAAAATGAAATCTCACGGACTATTTTTCCTTTTCTCTCTAATTTTCTCATTTTTGAAATAGTTAAGGGTAATTCAGTTGCACTGGTGGGCTCCACACCACTCAACAGGTGTGGGATAGAATGGATATCCTGGGTGCCACTCCACCGTAAATATCAATGAACCGGAGTATATTTATTAATAGAGGATCTAGATACAATAGTAGTAACTCGTCATTATCATATTTACTAGCTTATATCCCGCGTAACATACGGGTTGAAATTTTTTTTTAAACATAATAAATATGATTTATGAAATTTTAAAAATTAAAACATGTAAATTTTGTAACACCAGTTTCAATTAAAATATTTTCACATGTGTCGGATCCATTTTTCATCTTAAATTTTGCAACACCAGTTTCAATTTACTAAGATGTTGATCAAATGGAAGTCAATGTCTTAATTTTTACAAATGTGCTTATGATATGTTGAAATTTGTCAAAAATATTTCTTTGGAAGCTTTATTACAAAACCCATATACCGAATTTTGAAATCATATGTAATATTAAAAACACTAAATACGTATGAAACATACCCGGTCTTCGATCGGGTGAGAATAAACTATTAATAAATTCTCATTAATCGAACTTATAAGTAACAGTTATGTTTAACAAACATTTAAAAGAAAATTGTTAAGTCACTAAAGAAAAAAATATTTTTAAAACACATGAAGCTGGTTTTTAAAACTAAATTCCTTTTATTGAGTAAGGTTGAATCATAGCCACGTTTGAATTCTTCAACACTCTTAATTTATTTGCCCAAAATCGGAACCATGTTGTTTTTTGACAATTTGCACAAATTTTTAAATCACGTTAACAATCAAAATTGTAATAATCAAAAGTTTATTTGATTGATTTATGACATAGAGTTATATAAACTGGATAAATTTTGATGAATTGAAACCATTTCATCATCGTATCGACTGAGTCAAACTTAGCCCATGTTGTACAAATTTATATAGAAATCTGAATAGAACTCTTTAATTTCAAACTAAAGTTATAAAATTTGAGAAGTCTCTTTTCATAAATTGAATTTAATCAAAGAACCGTAAGGATATAATGAATTTATCGAACCCCATGTTGTACAAAGTTATATAGAAAACTGAATAGAACTCTTTAATTTCAAACTAAAGTTATAAAATTTAAGAAGTCTCTTTTCATAAATTAAATTTAATCAAAGAACCGTAAGGATATAATGAATTTATCGAACCCCATGTTTTTACCAACGAATCTCCTATGAATGTTTTAATTTTGTGTTGCATTCGATAAATCAATACCCATGTTGATGAATATTGATTAAAACACATGTAAAGAGAATAAATCAAACAAAACTTATAATTCTAATGTAGAAGACGAATGCAAAAGCAGACGGCGATCGTTAATTGTATTTGCGGTCTAATCGCATTTATACTTTGAATTAGGGTATAATCATTATAGAATTAGGGTTGAGGATTACGTATGAATATGTATATTCCAATAGAATCTGCAAATAGAATATGTAAATAGAACCCGCTATATGTGAATTCAATTTTAATTTTAATGAAAATGAATAAATAAAAAAAATGTCAAAATGCCATATGACAATTTAAAAAGATGTGGTGAAAAATATTTTAACGAAAAGGAAAAATAAAAAAAAATGCCAAAATGCTATGTGACAATATAAAGAGATTTGATGATGAGTATTTAACGAAAAAATAAATAAAATGGCAAAATGCAATGTGACCATTTAAATATACTTGATGAAAAATATTTTAATGAAAAGAGAAAAAATTAAAAAAAAGGCTGGCAATTTAAAGAAATTTGATGAAAAATAGGAATATGTGGTTGCTTAAAAATCCACTATCTTATTATATAGGTAGATTATTAATAGAAAGTAAATATAATTCTATATACAACATTTTATTATATCATACATAATTAATTAATTAAGAATCAAAGTCACACATATATGCATGCATTCACAAAACCTTAATTTCGTAAATTTCTTTTAAAGCAAAGCGATTTCTTGTTTTATATTGGTACTTGGGCGTAACGGGTCGCCCGAGCCACCTAATCTCGAGTTTGGAACGTTCAACATATATATGAGAGCTCGCGCTCATATTGCGCTTCTTCGTTGTCATCGCTACAGTCTTGAAGAGTAGTTTAACGAGTATCCAAAACCATATAACGAGGACCCTAAATCTATCTAATATATGCAAAAGTCAATGATACTAAGCGAGGTGTAGTTTATAAAAGGTTGCATCACGGCATAATCATTTAGAAAACAAGCATATTGTTATATTGTAATTTTCTTAAAAATGCATTCAAGTTTGAAGAAAGATTGGATATTGATGGTGAGGAATCTTATAGGAAGTTGAGCTCATTAGACACATTGTATAATGTATACCATAGAATTTAGAAGCACTATTGAAGTTTTGAAGCATTTGAACAAGACCCGAGAAAATTTCCCAGATGCAAGGATTGTGTATCGAATATTGTTATCTATTCCATTCGTGGTGGCATTTACAGAAAGAAGTTTTTCAAAGTTGAAGTTACTAAAATTTTACTTACGATCCACAATGTCCCAAGAAAGTCTTAATGAATTGGCGATGATAGATATCAAGAGCGAAATCATAGATGATATAAACCGTGAAGAGGTGATCAAACAATTTGTTGTCAAAAATGCTAGGTGAGCTTTACAAATCATCGGTTAACCATTAGATATTATTGTATTTGGTTTTATTACTGCATATTTTGATACTTTTATTGTTATAACTTTAACGTTGTTTAAAAAAAATTAGTTTATATGTTATATATTTTGTTACTTATTAGGGTCTACCGGCCTTTTCTATTTCGGCTTAGCCGATGTATATAAAATCTCGAAGACGACACTGCGTATACGTAAATATTAGGGAATGAAATACGAATTCTTCTAACCCCTCCAATTTATATCTCTAATACCGTAAGGGCCGTTATTTTACAATAATAAATGAACTACTAGGATTTTAGAGTCATTATAAGTCTTAAGATTAATAAAAAAACTAAAGAAACAAATTTATACTATCTAATAAATAAAGTTTTTTAAATGCCATATATCGTTACTATATTAATACTTACAAAATTTTCCCTCATCTCTCTCATATTAAATACATTTCTCTTTTTAATATTTCATTTTCAATTTTTAATAATTCCATCATTTGCATTAGTTATTAATATTAGATTTTTATAAGTAACCAATATGAAACGGACGGGTTTCTTTAACCGGTTAAAGTATCAAATATTGTTCATGTCAAAACAACTTAAAATTAGAATAAGTTTTGGTTCACGGGTTGGCTTATTAAAGTAGTCATTTACAACTAAGTTTTGATATAGAAAATAACAAAGAAATAATTTATGAATTATGAATTTTCTAACAACTTTTTATTTCCAAATTACGTAATGTGTAATTTTTTTACTGTATAATATATCTTTATATATGTGATACATTTTTTTTTGTATTTCACATTATGTTATTATTTAAAAAAATTACTTAATCAGTGTGCTACACGGGTAACTAACCTAGTAGATGATATAATAATGATATTTAGTAATTAAGGAAACAAAATAATTAGAATAAGTGGATAATTGAATTGACAAATTTGTTTGAAAAATTGGAATGTAAAAATCTACTATTAAAATATATAGTTTCAAGTTTCAACCGATCGTTTTTCTTTGTAAACTTGAATACCCAGTATTTTTATTTATCATTGTGACTTTTGAAACCTAAATTGAAGATCAAAATAACCATCTGGGCTAGCTCAGATGGCCAGGGATATGATAGAAGACCTGGAGATCCCAGGTTCGATTATTGATCTCGACCGGTTTTACCGGCTCTCCGCTGTGAGCGTGGGGGTCGGGTTTATCCGGTGAATTGGTGGTTAGGTGGACCAGGAAACAACACTCGTACCCAAGCGTGGGCCCGGTTAAGACAACATAGTCTTGGCTCGAGTGGGGTGGACTGTTACTAAAAATTGGCCGTTCAAAAAAAAATTGAAGATCAAAATAATTTCCATTTCATTCTTTTTAAAGGACGTTTTTCTTTTTGATGTTTAGACCACCATTTTCTCTGATTTTGAGTGTTCCGTTGCTTCCACTCTAAACAGATTATGCTGTCTAAATTTATTTGTTTATTATTATTTTTATTATTATTTATTATTATTGATGTTTTAACTTTAAAATAATCATGAAAGATAAAATAAATAATAAACAAATTGGAACAAGAAATACCAAATCTCCAATTTTCTTTAAAACCAATCATATATTTATATTCTAGGGTCAAGTTATTCTAAAAAAGGTAACAAAAATGAGAAGTGTGAGAAGCCATAAATAATTGATATGTGTCAAGT
Source organism: Bidens hawaiensis (assembly GCF_021521415.1). Lineage (NCBI taxonomy): Eukaryota > Viridiplantae > Streptophyta > Magnoliopsida > Asterales > Asteraceae > Bidens > Bidens hawaiensis. The sequence continues at coordinate 128,007 of NW_027494811.1, read as the reverse complement.
GTGGACCAAAAGGAAAAGAGTTAGAGGTAATTGTACATATTTTCTCTCTCCATATGCATGACACATGTTAATACCTCCATCATTTTAGAACGTCTATAACTTTTTCGTATGATATTTTTTTTTAAAAAAAATCATCATAATAACAAGCGTTTTTTTATCTTTAATATGAGTATGATTTTGTTATATAAAATTTAAAACAAAAATCACGTCATTGTGTCTTTTCGCACACCATTGTGTCTTTTTCGTTTATCATTGTGTCTTTTTTCGTCATTGTGTCTTTTCGCACACCATTGTGTTTTTTCGCTTATAAATGTGTCTTTTTTCGTCATTGTGTCTTTTCACACACCATTGTGTCTTTTCGCTTATAATTGTGTCTTTTTTCGCACACCATTGTGTCTTTTCGCACACCATTGTGTTTTTTCGCTTATCATTGTGTCTTATTTCGTCATTGTGTCATTTCGCACATCATTGTGTCTTTTTCGCTTATCATTGTGTCTTTTTTCGTCATTGTGTCATTTCGCTTATAATTGTGTCTTTTTTCGTCATTGTGTCTTTTCGCACACCATTGTGTCTTTTCGCTTATCATTGTGTCTTTTTTCGTCATTGTGTTTTTTTTCTTTATTGTGACTTTTCGCACACCATTGTGTCTTTTCGTTTATCATTGTGTCTTTTTTCGTCATTGTGTCTTTTCGCACACCATTGTGTTTTTTTCGCCATTAATACATGTTACACAATAACTTGAAACGTAAAACACAATGGTGAATACATATAAAACAATGACCTAAAACGTAAGACATAATGGCGAATACGTATAACACAATGACCTAAAACGTAACACACAGTGGTGAATATATATAACACAATAACTTGAAATGTAAAACACAATGGAAACAACATATTACACAATGACACAATGAACAACAAAAAAACAAATTAAAAAACCCATTAATTTTTTTTTATTTTTATATAACAATATGGTACTCATATTAAAGATAAAAAAACGCTTATTATTATGGTGAATTTTTTTTAAAAAAATAATGTCGTATGAAAAAGTTATGGACATTTTAAAATGATAGGGGGATTGACATGTGTCTTGCATGTGGAGAGAGAAAGTCAACAAATGTGGGTTATTACCTTAATGTCCTTTTCATCAATTTTATATATTAAATTAATTTCAGACATTCAAATCTAAGATCAATGGATTGAATTCCTTCTCACCCTTCTCATTTTTGTTGTCCTTTGTATTTTAACTTTACCCTTATTTTTTAACGACAAAGTTTTCATATTAATATTAATATGAAATCCATAACTACAAGAACACGTACAGCAAATAAACATTTACCCAAAACCTACCCTAAAACACCATTGGATCCAAAATCCAAATAACCAATGTCACACAATTAATAACTGCAATTCCGACATGAATACCAAACACCACAAACCTAGGAATCAAAACACCGGCCGAACAAACCTATGAAACATAATAAGCATGCATGCCCAACAGTATGCATAAATATTAAAATATTGGTTTTATTTATTAATATGTATTAATAATCTTTATATCCATGAAGATAAGTATCTACAACATATGATATATTGATAATAAAAAATCAAATTGCATAATGATATTGGCTGGAAAGTAGTTTAATATATTAGAGAAACAAAACTTTCTCCTTTTATAGTACTCATTTAGAAAATGAGTTTAATAGACTTTACTAAATCTTGTTCATATGCAACCAATCTATTTATTTTCCTCCCGAAAAGTCATGCACTTGGCTATTAACATCTTTTCCGTCTTATTTTTGCGAAATGAAATCAGCCACAACACTATTATCTTAGGAGGACTTACTAATTATTATAATGTAAAAAAAGTATCAAATTTAATAATGATAATATTATATAGTAATGATAAGGTAAATAAGATATTTGACCCTCAGTATATATATATATATATATATATATATATATATATATATATATATATATATATATATATATATATATATATAGAATCAGGATCATGAGAGAACCTTTTTGAAATTGAGAATTATGAGAACCATTTTGGACCACAAAAAACCCAAAAATAAAAAAAATCATAAAATAACAAAAAGCACAAACATCAAAAAAGTATAAAAACCAAAATTCTTATTTTATCATCCCGGTTTCATAAAAAAAACTCGGTTTAGCTAAATTATATACACATATGTATAATATATACATATATGTATATTTACATGTTTTTTTGTACACATGTGTATAATTTAAGATAAATGATACTGTACATATGTGTATATTACGTAACTAAAGATTATATAAAATTACATATGTGTATAATACGACGTTTTTTTTGTTTTTTTTTTGTATTTTTTAATGAAACCGGAATGAAATATAAGAATTTTGGTTTTTTTACTTTTTTAAAATTTTTGTTATTTTTTTAAATATTTTTTAAATGTGTTTTTAGTGGTCCAAAATGGTTCTCAAAGTTCTCAATTTGCAAAGGGTTCTCTTAGGATCTTTACCATATATATATATATATATATACAATTTGTAAACACCTTAATGTTGTTTTGGAATTCCAAAAAATCGGACTGTTGTATCTAAACCGTCATGGAAGAAATATTAAATAACTAATTAGTAATTAATCAATTTAAATGTCAAAATTAAATTAACTACGCAATTGATGAATATAAAGTAAGAAATTACCTTGTATTCAAATTCCACTGTCAAGCTCCTGATATGTAATTATAATAAAAAAATAATTTATAAAGCTTTCGATAAATTAAGTAAAAAACCTTATACAACAAACACCAAATAAACTATGGTTTTTACCTAACACCTGATTAGAGATTGTGCATGAGATGATAATTTATATAGCCTTTTGATATCTTATTTTCCATTAGTAAGATACTAATAATGTATTCATTTTTTAATACATACAAAAGGTGAATAAAATAATTTTTAGTGGTTTTTAAATATTTAGTAGTAATTGAAGCTTACTATTGTATAATAGTATTATTCCTCCTAATCATTATACCTCCACATGGGGCGTCATCACCATAAAACTGCCTCGAAAAAGCTTTTAATAATTACTACAAAAGTCAATGATATAAATTTAAGTAACATAATAAATAAATTAAATATGAAAATATGTTATTAAACTTGGTACCAAATGTTGTGAAACTGAATCTCTTAATTTCTTAAAAATAAAAAAAAGTCAACACATTCCCATTTATATAGAGAATAATTAAAGATTTTAATTACAATTAATTCATAACCTGATGATTTTTCATAATTATGGTAAATTGAATGATATGTGATTTTGGTAATTGAATGTGATTTTAATTCGGTTATTCAAATGATTTTGAATTTTGGGATATTTAATGATATTAGAAAAGTTAGTCTCACCATTTTTATTATAGAAAGTAATTAATTTTGATAAATGACTATCATAAAGTAAATTAAAAAAACTATTAAATGATTTATCATAAAGTAAATTATCACTTCTTTAGTAAACATCATTTTAATAAAGAAATATAGTATATACATAGGCTTAATTAATTGTATCATATCTCGTATAATAAACATCCTTTGAAGTTAGTTTATACATTTATTTTTAATTAGTTAACTCAATTAAAATTTTAAATTTCATATCCCGTCTCTAGTAAAAGTTATTTTAATATATAGGCTTAATTAGTATACATTATTTTTTTATAAAGCTAAACAAAGTTATATTCTAGGCTTAATTATTTATGTTATTGTTAACTGGGTCTAATTTTAGATGTATGGGAATTGTCAATTCATACCAATTACCAAAATTTGTTTAATTGATATGATTAATTATATTAATGGTAATAGATATCAATTACTAACTTATTCTTGTACATTACTAATTTTATGCTCTAGCTTGAAATATGGTGTAGATTTAAACATATCAATTTTAATTATATTGTAATTAATCGTGTTTAAAACATTATGTCACCTAACCTAACTGAAACACGTATTATAAGAATCTTTATAAAAACGTAAATACATTAATTATTAATTGACAATAATAATTTATTGGTTACCTTAATTAAAACACGGTAATTAAAAAATTATAATAAAGATATATTAAATTGGTCAAATGTATTAAAGATTCTATAATGTAAGTGAGCACCGGATTATTAACTATATAACCTATTTTTGTAAGTGGTCAAGAATTCGAATTTCAAAATGATTCAAATAAATAATTTTTATTACTCACTTAAGGAATTTAGTTGAAATTGACATTAAATTCTCAATAACTTGAAATACTTAAAAGAATTTTTATTAAAAAATCTGGTAACATGTCCGATGACATCTACAAATAAAATATATCAGTAATTATACATATCATGAGGGTTATTTATGTGTTAAATAAGAAATACAACTAACATATAGTTCCGTTTTGTGGAAAGTTTTTGGCTTTTATGTCATCAAAATTAACAAATTTCAGCCCATACAAGTGACCTTCAAATTCGTAGGAATTTGAAAGATGGGTCTCGGTTGTGAAACAAAGTTTGTGTGTGCGGTCGATGTATTTGTAAGTAGACATATTTGCACCGAGTGAGGCCTTTCGAACAATCAAAGATTTATTCTCCGCAAGCCAAACATCATGTTTAGGAATGCACGCCTTCCTTACATAGGCTTGCATTCTATTGCCCTGCAAATTATTATGAAGATTAGTAAAAAGTTGTATGAATAATATAGTAAATTAATGAATGTATTAACAATACCATTTCGTCTTGAACAATCATTTCAATGGACCAATCTTGCCCGGGCTTTGAGTTGTCCTTCAGCCGTCAAAGTCTCAAAATACGCACCTTTAGGATAAACTCATTGTTTTGAACATCGAGTTGGTTCAACATGGTGATATTGGTTGGCTCCAATTGCTAGTGTTGAAAATTTTAAAAAAACAAACATATCATTTACGAACAATAAAAAATTTAACCAATAAAATTAATAACAAAATGGAAGATATAAAAACAACAAAAAGTAAAAACCTTATAAAAAACTAATCCTTTTTAATAAAGAGGTTAGGAAGGTGTAAGGATTAGCAAATGAAATGTACGTATTTATACCAAATAAGTTAGGGTTGACAAAATTATAGAAGGAAGGTAGTAAGGTAATTGATTGCAAAAATAAATTTAGTAAATTTGGATAATTTTCAAAAAAATTATGGTAAGAACGATTACAAAGGATTCCGTCATTAATGTATTTTCAAATTTTGAAATTTGTATTATTCAACAATTCAAGAATTCCACTAAAGTCTTAATTTATCTTTTCGTATAACATAATATTTAATCATATTATTTAATAATATTATTTAATTTAAATATAAGTTATTAAATGTAAAAATATAAATATAAGTTATTTAAGCATATTATTTAATATGAATATGTTGAATATAATCTCATGTAAAAATATAAGTTACTAATTATATTATTTATAATAATATAATTAATCATCAATTATAACACCAGATATTATTTAATGTAATTCATATAAGGTGTGAAAATAAAAGTTAATAATTTTGTTATATATGTAAGTAAATTGTGAATTATATTATTGTAATTATAAGTAAATCGTAATTATAAGTCATGGGTAAATGGGTCAAGAATGGATTTGTAACTCAATTGTTATTTTTAAACAATAATAAGACAATGGATGTTGGTTATAATTGTTAAAACTTAAGGTCCGTAATTAAGTAAATTGGTCAATGGGTCAATGGGTCAACATCCTTAATTATAGTAACACTAAATCATTGTTAATTAATTCAAATTTACATTCCAATTGACACCATAAGTTATACAATCATTAATTCAAATTTACAAATTAATTACATTCAAAGAATATACAAAAATTTATTTAAATTTACAATTTTCGTAATTAAACCATTCCTTAATCAAATCGGTCATCAAGAATTCAAAATTTAAATTAAAATTTAGGAAATTAACATGAATGGTACAAACATTTACAACTTTATGAATTTGATAAATTTAAATTAAAATAAATATTATATTTAAACAAGAATTCAAAATTTAATATCGGTAATCTCTATATATTATATATATACTATACATAATCTCTATATTAAATCCGTAATCTCGTATATTGATGAAATATCAAATAATAATCTAGATTATATATTATATACTATCTAACAAAATAATAAAGGTGGTGAATAAAATCAACCAAACACAATAAAATATTGAAAATGATATTTTGAATATTTGGTTTTCAAAACTATGGCTACGATTATTTTGTTAGTCAAAATGAAATGTACCTAGAAATGTCACTAAATAGAAATATCTAGATGTTTCTATATAAATGACAATTTTAAGTATTCAAAATGAAAATGAAAGATAATACTTTAATAGCATCGATGAATCTAATTTTAATATATTTTTGATTAATTTAATTAAGATGAAAATTAGAGAAGGCCTAGATATAAATGGAAAGTATGAGAATCAACCAATAGAATGAGGAGATTTTGACATAAAACTTATTGCTTTAATAGTATAGTTAGATAGATATTGGAAAGTGATTGTTAAATTGTTGAAAATTAAGAGTTTACTACTTATGATACACAATGTACAAGTATGTATAGCACATGGTCACACACCCTAAATATGATTCTTTGTCAAACAGTGTATTCGTGATTCAAAATTCAAATAGACAGTTCAGCGCGGCTTCTCTCACGTCTCTCTTTGAAATTCTAGGAAACCTGAGATTCCATGACTTCTTCTTCTTCTTCTTCTTCTTCTTCTTCTTCCCCACTGAAGTCTTAATCATCATTCTAGGCTAACTGGTATGTTCTTCCCATTTGACTTTTAGGGTTTTGATTTGATTGCTTATGTGGGTTTTGTTTTTGGAAGACAGTAAGCAAGGTTTCAATTCTTGGTTCTAATTCACAATTAAGGTTTTAAGAAATCATAGTTAAATTTTTTGGGTTGATGAGTTGACTATCAATTGCTTTGTAAACTCTAGCAATGGTTGTAGGTTTCTTCATTCAGGTTCTGGTTGTGTATCTCGCTAACGATTCGGCCACAATACCCCTTGATTTTGGCATCCCCACAGGTACATTAAGGGTTTGCTTATAACTCATTTTTGTTTTTTCTATTGTTTTGGTTGGTTTATATTTAGTATGATTAAGACTTTTTACAGTGAATATTAGTCCAAGGGTTCATCGTTTTTAGTTTTTTTAATCTGGATGTGAATTATGGTTCTGTGTGGTTGAAGAAACACTAATCGGACCCCGGGCAGATTACGGATAACCTGGGGTTAGATAGATGTTTCCCACGAGGGGTTAGACCCAGAAAAGATGGTTCTTCTGATAACCTGCAAAACAGACACCGTGAGCTTGTCACTGAGAAGGGGGGGTTCCTCCTTGTGACCACCCTCCGGCGTGAGAATCAGACTAGATTGCTCTTTAAATATAAATGTATATTAAGAGATTGCTAGAGCAGATATCAGGTATAATATGATGATAATATGATAGTAATGTGATGAGATATGATAAGATGAGATGATCATACCATTTGGGGTATTTATAGCCGAAGGTAGGCTTACAAGGAGGTGTGGCCGGCTGAATAGTATTCCTGTTCCACCAACTGTGGCCTACGCACGTGCCCTGCTGGTAGTTGGTGGGTAGGCAGCGGCTGACAGTGACCAGGCCTGCTGTGTACTATTCCTTTTCCACCAACTGCCGGCTATGCACGTGGTATGACAGGAGTTGGTGAGTAGGCAGCGGCTAATAGTGACATATAGTACAGGAGCATGCTGCTCGCCATACTGTTGTCAATAAGCTGTCGTATCTTTAGTCAGATCTTTTGCCCATACCTCGTCAGGTACAGTACAGAAGATCTTCCCGTATCGTACGGACTGGCTTAGTTGGGCGGGAGTATTCCCCCTCCCGCCTTTGTGCGGGATTGTTCCCGGCTTTGCTCATTCCTTCAGGTGACACTGAATGAGAGCTAAGTGCCTTGTGCGTGTAGCCTTGCTGCGCGGGTGGCCTTCCCTGATGGCTTGTATCCGCAACTGCGGGAACAGGCAGAGTCCTTCACCATTGGGAGGCATTTCCTGCGGGAACAGCTTGCGTACTGCGAGTAAGGACGTCACGTCTCTGAGCATGGTGGGTCCTGTGGATCCAGTTGGTTTCTGCGCAGACGTCCCTCTTCAAGGTGAGTCTTGCGGGTCCAACTGGGCTCTGCTGGGACCTACCTCTTCAATTCCCCCCAGTCCAATGTTCTTCTCATGAATGTTTAATAAAGTGAGGTGAACTTTTGGACTTAAGCAAAGGGTTTTGAAAAGGGTTTTTTAAGGTTTTCCATGGGGATTCTTCCCGCGGAAGTCCTTGTCACTTGCAGAAATTCCCGACTTTCCTGCTTGATCTTTGGGTATGATGCGGGTAGGTCTGTAACCTCCTCGCAAGTCAGGAGCGTTGAGTCCCACTTGTGTGGATTCTCCATGAGGTTTTGGTAGTTTTGAACATAGTGATCAATTATGTTAAAACCACCAATTCCATCCTGAAGCTTCAAACAATGTAGTTCTCGACGTTCCCGCTATGCGGGGATGTTATTTCCGTTTCCGCAAGCATTGCCCAGAAGATCCTTCTTGGTTTCAATTCCCTGCGGAGCGCTAGGTATGTGAAGGGTTTTGCCTTAACACTGTACCCGCGCTCGTCTTACGGTTACTTTACTTCCAAGGTATTCCTGGCGTCAATTCCCTGCGGGTGCTAGGTATGTGAAGGGTTTTGCCTTAACACTGTACCCGCACCCGTCTTATAGTTACTTGGTTGCCGAGGTATTCTTGGCTTCAATTCCCTGCGGGTGCTAGGTATGTGAAGGGTTTTGCCTTTACACTGTACCCGCACCCGTCTTATGGTTACTTGGTTGCCAAGGTAAGGGGTATTTTCCCGCTTACTTTTGAATCTTTTTGAATTTTTTTGAAATTCGAAGAGTTGGTGAAAGGATAAGAACAGTCCAAACCTCTGAAACGTCGTGCGACGGTTTCTTCTGACTGTGTCAGGGCGTGCAGGAAGTTATGGTGACGTGACAGTACATGGTCATTCCAGACGCTTTTTCAGGCGCGTGGGCGCGATTTTCGGGCGCGTGGCCGCGAAATTAATGGTACGCGTCCTTTCAACAGCTGTTGCCAGCTTGCTTTTTGCCACGTGTCATAGTTTCATTGCACCTTCGATTTCTCTCTCTTCCGCATTAAATTCATCGCATTAATTGCGATTAGTATATAAAGGGGGAGAGGGTTCTTTGTAATCCACACTTTCACTCTTCTCTTCATCTTCAAAACGATTTCCGGCGAATACTCATCTTTTCAGTCGAGCATTCCCTTGAAATCGTTTTCTTCTTTCTGCAAGATGTCTTCACGTGATCTCGAATCTACAGCCGATGACAAGAGTACTGCTGGCGAGTGCCAGTGTGCTCTGCATGTCGATCTGTATCAGTACGTCGTCAGGAAGTTCATGCTCGAGTCTCTCGAGCCTGAGTTTCCTGAACCCCATCAGACGGTGTACGATGCCCCCAGAGGCAAGATCGGGGTATATGCTGCATTCTTTGTTTATGGGAATCTTAGGTTCCCATTGACAAAGTTTGTTTACCGTGTCCTTGAGAGGCACGGTGTGCACCTGACCGAGGTGCATCCGATGGCGATTGCCAAGGTTCGCCACTTCGAGTGGGTGTGCCGGATTCTGGGCATTGAGCCCTATGTTGACCGCCTGATGACCTTCTACTCTTGGAGGTGCATCCAGGGGTGGTATACGTTGATAACCCGGATTAAGGGTTTGAAGATTTGCGCAACCGAGCGCAGTCTTCGCTCGTGGAAGCGGGAGTTCTTCTACATTTCGGCTCGCGCCATCCCCCTTGCTATGAAATTCAAGAATGGGCAAGCACTTCCCAGCCTTCACGCCTCCAACTACCAGGAGGCGGAATGGTTTTCGAAGATATCCCGAGTCCAATCTCCGGTTTACCGGTTTGCGGAGTCCGGGATGGTGATGCTCGGGATGAGCCGGGTGTGGAAGGATGCGGATGCGCGAAAGATCCCAATCGTCCTCGAATACGGTTCGAACTCTGTTCCTTACGGTATGCTTTGTTTCTTTTTGTTGATTTAGAATCTCTTCTAACTTCTTTCCTGTTTACTTCAGAGGGGAACGACTTGCAGTCTCTCATGTACCCGCGGGAGGCTGATGGTCCCGCTCAGATGGGTACTCGCGCTCTAGATGAGAACGAGTTGCCCATCCTAGAACAAACGGCGGATCGGTTCGTGGAGGTCTACCCGCTAGGCCACGAGATCCTTAGCGCCAGGCGGCCAGGTAAGGCGCTATTCGACCCTCGACCCCTCAATGTTGAAACCTCTGCTGGAATTCCTCTAATCGTATGTTCTGATGAGGAATCCGCAGATGGTCCTCCGTTGGTGCGGAAGAAGAAGGCTGCCGGCGGGAAGGGGAAGGAGAAGGTGGCCTCCACTGCCGATCCGGTGCCTCGGTCTGATTCGGAGACCGAGAGAGAAGAGGTGGCGGGGAATCCCGGTGGTGATAAGACCACCATTCCGGAGGCTGTGACAACTGTCACCGGAGAGCCCAGGATGACATGGTGAGCGGCGTGAAGAGGCCGGCTCCATCGGGTTCATCCCCGCATGTCCGTACATTTAGGCTCAAGAAAACCCGTAAGTACAAACTTCCTTTATCTTTAACTTCATAGCTTAATATCATTAACACTTATCTTCTTTGTGCAGGCGTGGATGTTGACGCATTCCAGGGTGGAGCGCAGAGGAGTACCTCCCCGCCAATGACGGTAGGCCCGGTCAACACAGGTGGAAGCCCACGGATGGCGCCAATGAAGAAACACTAATCGGACCCCGGGCAGATTACGGATCACCTGGGGTTAGATAGATGTTTCCCACAAGGGGTTAGACCCAGAAAAGATGGTTCTTCTGATAACCTGCAAAACAGACACCGTGAGCTTGTCACTGAGAAGGGGGGGGGGGTTCATCCTTGTGACCACCCTCCGGCGTGAGAATCAGACTAGATTGCTCTTTAAATATAAATGTATATTAAGAGATTGCTAGAGCAGATATCAGGTATAATATGATTATAATATGATAGTAATGTGATGAGATATGATAAGATGAGATGATCATACCATTTGGGGTATTTATAGCCGAAGGTAGGCTTCCAAGGAGGTGTGGCCGGCTTAATAGTATTCCTGTTCCACCAACTGTGGCCTACGCACGTGCCCTGCTGGTAGTTGGTGGGTAGGCAGCGGCTGACAGTGACCAGGCCTGCTGTGTACTATTCCTTTTCCACCAACTGCCGGCTATGCACGTGGTATGACAGGAGTTGGTGAGTAGGCAGCGGCTAATAGTGACATATAGTACAGGAGCATGCTGCTCGCCATACTGTTGTCAATAAGCTGTCGTATCTTTAGTCAGATCTTTTGCCCATACCTCGTCAGGTACAGTACAGAAGATCTTCCCGTATCGTACGGACTGGCTTAGTTGGGCGGGAGTATTCCCCCTCCCGCCTTTGTGCGGGATTGTTCCCGGCTTTGCTCATTCCTTCAGGTGACACTGAATGAGAGCTAAGTGCCTTGTGCGTGTAGCCTTGCTGCGCGGGTGGCCTTCCCTGATGGCTTGTATCCGCATCTGCGGGAACAGGCAGAGTCCTTCACCATTGGGAGGCATTTCCTGCGGGAACAGCTTGCGTACTGCGCGTAAGGACGTCACGTCTCTGAGCATGGTGGGTCCTGTGGATCCAGTTGGTTTCTGCGCAGACGTCACTCTTCAAGGTGAGTCTTGCGGGTCCAACTGGGCTCTGCTGGGACCTACCAATGAAGAAACACTAATCGGACCCCGGGCAGATTACGGATAACCTGGGGTTAGATAGATGTTTCCCACGAGGGGTTAGACCCAGAAAAGATGGTTCTTCTGATAACCTGCAAAACAGACACCGTGAGCTTGTCACTGAGAAGGGGGGGTTCCTTCTTGTGACCACCCTCCGGCGTGAGAATCAGACTAGATTGCTCTTTAAATATAAATGTATATTAAGAGATTGCTAGAGCAGATATCAGGTATAATATGATGATAATATGATAGTAATGTGATGAGATATGATAAGATGAGATGATCATACCATTTGGGGTATTTATAGCCGAAGGTAGGCTTCCAAGGAGGTGTGGCCGGCTGAATAGTATTCCTGTTCCACCAACTGTGGCCTACGCACGTGCCCTGCTGGTAGTTGGTGGGTAGGCAGCGGCTGACAGTGACCTGGCCTGCTGTGTATTATTCTTTTTCCACCAACTGCCGGCTATGCACGTGGTATGACAGGAGTTGGTGAGTAGGCAGCGGCTAATAGTGACATATAGTACAGGAGCATGCTGCTCGCCATACTGTTGTCAATAAGCTGTCGTATCTTTAGTCAGATCTTTTGCCCATACCTCGTCAGGTACAGTACAGAAGATCTTCCCGTATCGTACGGACTGGCTTAGTTGGGCGGGAGTATTCCCCCTCCCGCCTTTGTGCGGGATTGTTCCCGGCTTTGCTCATTCCTTCAGGTGACACTGAATGAGAGCTAAGTGCCTTGTGCGTGTAGCCTTGCTGCGCGGGTGGCCTTCCCTGATGGCTTGTATCCGCAACTGCGGGAACAGGCAGAGTCCTTCACCATTGGGAGGCATTTCCTGCGGGAACAGCTTGCGTACTGCGCGTAAGGACGTCACGTCTCTGAGCATGGTGGGTCCTGTGGATCCAGTTGGTTTCTGCGCAGACGTCCCTCTTCAAGGTGAGTCTTGCGGGTCCAACTGGGCTCTGCTGGGAACTACCTCTTCAGTGGTTGTATGAGTGATTATATCTAATTGGGCCACCATTTCAAAACTTTCATGTTGTGATTACAAAATATGTGATTTATCTTTTACATTGCAAAACTTTCTTGTTGTGTTTACAAAGTTTGTGATTTATCTTCTAAATTGCAGAATTTTCTGGTTAATGTAATTTGAATTTTGCATTTTGATATTAAAGAAAAAGGATGTATGGTTACATTTTCATCTTATATGATTATATCTAATTAGGTAACAATTCAAGACTTTTAATTCATTAATCAATCATACAGATTATTGGTACCATTTTTTCTTCCTAATAAATATGGCTTTTGTTTATGTTTTGCAGCCGCTATTTGTTGTAACTTCGCTACCTTATGAGGTCTTTCGTGATCCGGAAATTAATACTTCCACTTTAACGTGCAGGTAAGATTGGTTTGATTAAGAGTTTAATTTTAATTATTCTGTTTATTCTTATTTTGAAGAGTAAATTTTTTATTCACTAAGCTGGAATAATCTGGTTTGCATGAAGTTATTCTCGGAACCATTAGTCAAAAACAAGGACATCGGCAAAAGGTGCAATGCACGAGTCAACTTTATGCAAGTAAGAGAACAGGATTATTATTCATATTTGTTTTTTTAAATGCTTTTTTGACTATGTGTAACCTTGTTTCTGTTTTATGAATCAGAAAGAGGATGTTGGAGTAGTGTGGCTTAAATAGAAAATCAGTATGGTCCCATTGAATAAGAACTTGGTGCCCAGAAATTTTTTACCCTCAATGAGTTGCAAAAACGGCTGATGGTTTAAAACAGGTATCCCTAGGATCATGAGCAAAAAAGATATTCCTAATACAGTGGTTAGTATTTTTCTTATTAAAGTTGTATATCCATCACTCTCAAGATTTAAGCAGGGTATGTAGAAAAATGGGTATTTTGTTTGAGTCAAAATGGGTTGGACCTGAGTTTTTTATAACATATGCAAAATACTTAAGATAAACGTGGTGTGATTATAATTTTGTTTACATGAGTTAAGCTCATCTGATTTAACTGGCTTTTAAGGCCACATTTCAAGATATACACATTTCAATGTGTAAAATATAAAATCAAATATTTTTTTAAAATAAACGAGCTAACTCAAGCTTTTTACGAGCCGAGCTCGAGTGCAAGGAGCTGAGCCGATTCAGCTCAGTTTGTAAATGAGCCAAGCCGGCTCAACTCGGTTCATAAACAAGTTGAGCTGAGTACGAGACTAACCTGACTTGCCTTAGCCCAGCTTGTTTACAGCCCTAAAGAAACCAATTTAAAAGATCTCTGACCCCGTTTATATATTTAATTTTTCGAGAAACTAAAAAAGGTCAAATCTTTTGTTGATCTCACCAAGGCCAATGGGAAGACCCGAATGTGTTTCACCTTGGGTGTCTATTGGCCACGACTAATGTCAACTAATAAAACTGAGTTAACTTGGACAGAAGTTTGACTTTGTTTAATTTTATTTGACTTGACATTACAACAAGTCAGTTGGCAAACATGATTATTGATGGTGTTGGATTGGATGAGGCGTTCTAACTTCGGGAAGGATTCAAGTCCAATATGAGTTGACCTTAACAAATGCAATATATATACTATATGTCCTCGAGTTTGCGGATGCCATAAAAGCAGGTTTTGTTCATGATCCATATATTTTTAGGTCTGAGTTTGGTTAATTTAGTTGATGACACAGGGTTTTTGTGAAAATCCAAATTGTATAATAACATAAAACTAAATTGCCAGTTTTAGGTTTGGTTCAATTATGTTGGTTATTTCAGTTACCGTTCGGTTACTTCAGTTTCTTGCATACCCATAGCTCAGCTGATTCTTAAAGCTTAAACTCACCATTAAAACATGATATTTTAATAAACTATATTTGTCGGATAGTTTAATATGGACATTGATTCGGTTAAGAACTCGGCCTGAACTTATCTAGAAAATATGGGCTTTTAACCAAAGAAGCCGAAGAAGACGCTAAACAAATCGAATCTGCCCCTTTTGCAGCCTAAACCCAACAATTTGTAAAAGAGCCCAATAGTGATAGCGTTTCCACGGTTCAAGCGTACGCTAATCCAGCAAAAACACATGCTCCTGGGTTTTTATTTATATAATAATCGGTTTATTATTGTTATCAATACATTAACTATTTGTTTTGTTTGAATAGGGACTTCAACAAGATTAGAGCAAGTTTTAATACTCCAGGTGACTTTTGAAATCAAATATAAACTTAGATATTGTAATTTAAATCGGCTAATATTTGAATAAGTAATGCAACATACCGTTCTCTGTGAATACATCATTTTTTGGTTTTATTTACTTTGAAGTGTAATATTTTCTATTTTTTGTTCTAGGTCTAATTTATTTTGCACTCCTTTTTGAGCCTTTGAGTTATTTTAGAAAGGGGTGATTAGATGTGAGTTGGCAATTGGTAGTATTGCCAAAAGTGATGTTATTGTATATAATTATGTTAATGTTTATGGAGGGTGGATTTAGGGTTTATATTCATCAATGGTCTTATTTTGACTAGCTTTTGTGTCTGTAAATTGAAAAACTGCATTCCAAGGAGATGTAATTTCTTCTTGATCCTCAATGATCTTATTTTGACCTGCTTTGCTGGCAACCGGTTGGTTGTGACTTTGTGTACATCAGACACATTTGCATTTTTTGATATGAATTTGTAAAGAAGTTGTCAAAATCAGTTGAACTGCAATTTTCATAAGTTTTGATATTGAAACTATTTTCAGGCGTAATCTCCGGTGAGACTTTCAAATTTAGAAGCTCGGATAAAGCTAATACATCATTTGTAGGACTATTCCCTCCATTTATCCCACTTCGTCTAATGACCTGATTCTTATCTAAAAGAGACTAAATTGTATGTGAGTGAGGGGCAGTTATGAACTTTACATGAGAACATAAATTCACTAATCAAGTATTTCCAAGGTTTAGGACATTTTGAATTTGTTAGTTCTTTTTGTTTTTTAATTGAACGACGTCACTTGGCACAAATCATGTTATATTTAGAATTAAACTTGGGACTGTTTGTGTTCAAACTTCAATATAGTTGAGAGGGACACCGAAATCGTTTTAATTGTAATTTTTTTAGATTTAATTAACTCTGCAAATTTCGTCTTCATATTATCTTTGAATTTTTGTTTTCCGTCTTTAATTTTTGTCAAATAACTCCAAATTGCATATGTATGTATCTGCTACAACGCCATTTTTGGCCTTGCATTGGGATATAAATTGGTTACTACCTCTATTTTTTCAAGCAATCGGTATTTTTTATACTTTTAGTATAGCAAAGATAAAAGGGATGTAGTTAATATTATTACTTTAACAAACCGAACCAATGCCACAAAATTCCAGTCACACACCCGCCGCATCGCGCGGGTTTACTACTAGTAAAATATATATAGTATACTCTTTCTAAAACATCAATGATCATTCATATTAACGATTTTTATAACCAGTGTGTTGCGTCAGGTTTGTGACATAAAAAAACAAGTCCGTAAACATATAAAAGTCCTAACGATCAGTAAACGAATGTTATAACATAGTGTTTAAAAAAACTCAAAATATATATGTATCATATTACTCTAGGCTGATATCTCCGCTATGGCTGTGACATAGGTTGTCATGTCAAATAATGTAGCATCATTGTATACTAGCATGAAGATTTAAGCGAAAAACCGAGAACATAAAACACCACCCATTGCCACCGCCATTGACGGCCGGAAATGGCACCGCCACAATGCACATACACGTCAACAACCAATAACCTCTCTTTTCTTTTGGTCTTAGTGGAAAAGTAGGTGCAAACTCATTGTTGCTGTGGATTCATAACTCTCTCTTTAATTGTAATTATGTGGTTATAGATCTATCGTTAATTAATTCTTTCTGGGTTTATCCATCCTATAACCTAATATCAATTAATTCCAGTTTGAGCAATTTGAATCGATAAGCATCTCTAAATTGATCTGAATCTTGATTATTAACCAATCATTTCCTCAACAACCAGCAACAAAACAATTTGAAATAGAGGGTAATTAGATGGAAATTAACCATAGTAATTACAACTTGTACTACAATAACACACCACAAATTAAACATCAACCTTACATTGCAACCCTAAAATAAAAACCTTGCATCAACTTAGATCGGCTCACTAGTAGACGATCAACTTTCCTCGGGTATGAGTATGCTATTTCACCGATGGTTTTCCGGAGTATGAGTTCTTCCACCTACAAAACGAGCAGCACCGTGAACTTACCCCTCAGAAAGGGACAGAGGGGTCCTCTTTGGGGTAACCCTCCGGTGTGAGAATAAGAGATTGTAGGAGAAGATAATAATAATCTGAGTGAGTAAGGAATTGGAATGTATTTTCTTGCTTACCTCCCCTTGTGGAGGTGGTGTGGTATTTATAGTGTTAGGGTTTCCAATGATTGGGCTCAGATCCCATTAGGGCCTTTTTGGCCTCCTCATATTGCTTTGCGCCACGTGTCCTTAGGACACCTGGTGCTTTTTCATTGATTATTCTCTGACCCAGGCATTTTACCTGACCCATGTGCAATCACGTGGTAGCACATGGGTTTTGCTGAGTTGTCCACCTTTCATTGGCAGCTGTCAACATCAGCATATTCTTATTCCTTAAAGGATACCTTCTGGAAGGTTTGCTGACGAGCACAATCAAGGTTGTCCTTATCCTGATTTGGATAAGGACGAGGTTGATTATGTGCACGTGTGATATGCGCCTATCCTGAGGATGCGCGAAGTCTTCTCTTTATTCTCATGCGCAGATGTTTCATGCGCAGATGTGATATGCGCAAGCATATGTAATATGCGCCACGCGCAGATGTGATATGCGTGAGCATATATGATGCGTGAGCATGCGATACGCGCCACGCGCAGATGCGCCACGCGCAGATGTGATATCGTGAGCATATATGGTGCGCGAGCATGTGATACGCGTGAGCATATGTGATGCGTGAGCATATATGATATGCGCCGTGCGCATAGGTTTTGGCTTTGTGCCTTCATGATATCTTGATTTCAAGCCTCTTGTCTATATCTTGTGGGTTGACCCGCCCCGCTCGATGTTAAGGCGGGTACATACCTCTTCAAGCTCCCCCAGTCTAATGTGTGTCTTGTCTCGCGCGAGCGAGGTAAGATAGATATTAGACTTAATAGTTCTCTTTTAATAGGGTTTTGTCTTTTCCTTTTTTATTTCTCATCGTTGCGCGAAATTCTATCCTTGTGGTTGAAATGAATCGTCCATGTACGTGGTTGGTTGGTGCTGACATGCGTCAGAGATGGAGACGTGTCAGACTTTTCGTGTGCTCGAGGTGCTACAGTTGCCTTTCATGTCCCCTCACACAGTGTCAGGAACACGTGTCGCGCTCGCGTTGGCCTGCACCTGCGAGTGGGGGCGCGTGAACTCTGATCAGTACCTGTTTCGTTCCCTTTATGTCCCCTCACACAGTGTCAGGAACACGTGTCGCGCTCGCGTTGGCCTGCACCTGCGAGTGGGGGCGCGTGAACTCTGACCAGTACCTGTTTCTCTCTCTCCTGGGCCTATAAAAGCAAGCCTTTTGAGTTGTTATTCTTCATCTTCATTGTTATTTCAGAGCTTTTTCTTTCCTTCCATTTTTATTCCGATTAACAGCTTGTCTTTTGCTTCCAGATTTCCGTTCTTGAAGTAACCTCTGTTTGATTCACAGTTGTATGTCTGATAACCCAGACGCCACAATCTCCCCCAGCAGACGCCGTGTAAAATCATTAGTCATGTCCACTTTGAAGAAGACCGGCAAGGGAAAACGGGCTGCTGAGGCCTCGTCGGAGGAGGTGGGGAAGGGTAAGACAGTAAAGAGGTGGGATGAGATTCCCTGTAAATTGAGCAGTCTGATTTTGACAGTCTCATTGCCTCTCAGGGTTTTCTCCCTGAGTATGGCTGTATGCTTCCGGCGGCCGGGCAAACGGCGGCAGATCCGCCCACCGGCTATATCTCCTTATATTGCCATTTTTTCACTCACTGCAACCTTCGTCTCCCGATGACAAGGTTTATGGGTGCGCTGCTTAAATTTCATGGGATTCACATATCCCAAGTCCATCCTTTCGGACTTGTGCGCATGACTCATTTTGAGTTCATGTGCAAAGCTCAGCGCGAGGAACCAACCCTTCGGCGCTTTCAATTTTTTTATAAGCCAAAAATCCAAGATTCTTGGTTCTCATTCGTTCCTCGCAGTCAGAAGGTCAAGTGCTGCACTGTTTCCTTCAAGAGCCTTCATGACTGGTCTGAGAAATTTTTCTATATTAAGGCTGGTGTGATTCCCATCCGCATGACCATGCCGCCGGGCAAACGGCGGCAGATCCGCCCACCGGCTATATCTCCTTATATTGCCATTTTTTCACTCACTGCAACCTTCGTCTCCCGATGACAAGGTTTATGGGTGCGCTGCTTAAATTTCATGGGATTCACATATCCCAAGTCCATCCTTTCGGACTTGTGCGCATGACTCATTTTGAGTTCATGTGCAAAGCTCAGCGCGAGGAGCCAACCCCTCGGCGCTTTCAATTTATTTATAAGCCAAAAATCCAAGATTCTTGGTTCTCATTCGTTCCTCGCAGTCAGAAGGTCAAGTGCTGCACTGTTTCCTTCAAGAGCCTTCATGACTGGTCTGAGAAATTTTTCTATATTAAGGCTGGTGTGATTCCCATCCGCATGACCATGCGCGCGATCACTTCTGCGCCCGCGGATGTGAATGTTTTTAAGAACCCAACTGGCGCATGGGTTAATAAGTTGACTGCTGAACCATCCCCCGCCAAGAATATTTGCGAGGAAGCGCTGGTGGGGGTTGGCATGAGCAGGAGGTGGGCCGACAGCGCGACTGAGCCTGTTATCCAAGTTGATGGATTATGTGAGTTATTAGCTCATTGCATTATTTCTGCGTGAATATAATTCGTTTTGCTGATATCATTTGTCTTGTTTTATGCAGTAAGCAAGGAGTACGTCCACGCCGCCTATGATGAGCATATGGAGGGTGGCTCTGTCGCGCTGGGCGCTGGGGAAGTTGGCTTCCCCAGTCGCTTCGCTGATATGTTCATCCCTGTTGATTTGGGATTTTGCTTTGACAGCGATGCGCCTGGTAGGCCTTTGTACTTATGCTTATGCCTTTAGAATACCAAATTTGGTTAACATTTCTGTTGCACGTATTGTAGATGCGCTTGAGAACTATGAGCTAGAGCTCGCGGAAGAAGAGGTGGAGGAGGAAGCTGAGGTGCCACAACTCAAGCGTAAAGCTAAAGGGCAAACTGGCGCAGGGGCCAGTAAAAAACAGAAGAAAAATGATGCCCCTGTTGCTCAGGATCCTCCTACTCAGGCGAAGGGACTTAAGAAAACCAAGGGGTTTACCTCCAAGGTTTCCTTGTCTTCTTTGCCTCAAGGTGTGGGCAGTCCTCCTGTCCACACGAGGTATGGTGCCGCCACCTCCTCTCTTCGCGCGGCGGAAAAGGGAAGCGGCGCTGCGCCTGCTGTTTCCTCTTCAACAGGTATACTTTGTTTATACTTTATGGTTTTATGAGCATGATTCCAATAGAGTTATTAATGAATCTTTGCTCACTCAAATGTTTGTAGAGCCGGCGACCTTGGTGGATCAACCTCAGGCGCAACAAGGTACCGAGGCTGCGCCGACAGTTGCTTTGAAGTCCCCTGTTTTGCCCTCAAAAAGGGAGAAAATGGACTTCATGGCGATGTTTAACTCGCGAACGGCGGTGCGCCAAGGTATATATTGCGCTTTTATTTTCTGACTTTTTTCTTTTTAGATCAAGTCTTGAATCATTTCTCTTTGTTGGTTTTTTCATAGGCATTATAGCTGGCACACAAGCTGCTGGTGGCACTGCTGGCGCCGGCGCCAGCGCCGTTGGTTCTGCTCCTGCTCCTGCAAGCACTGAATCTCCCCTCATTGGGATTACTAAGGAGCAGGAGGCTGTTTTACGCGCTGATCTCGCGGCGTCAAGACCTCCCTCACCTCCTCCTGCGCGCAGCCCTCCTCGCGAGACTGGTTTTGATTTTTCCAGGTCGCAGGAGAAAAGGTCTGTTACAGAGGAAGATGAGGAGGTCCATTTTGAAGACTCCGATGGCGGCCACGCAAGCCCTGTAGCGCCACGAGATTTCGTGGCGCAGTCTTCTCGTGGGGCTGGCGCTGACTTTTCTGCTTGCTCCCCGCAGGTATAAGTTCGTTTTGCTCCGCTGCGCGGACTTCCATATTAGTGTTTAGATGACTAGAACGTTGCTTTGTGTTTGCAGGAAGCCGGTCACATCTACCGTCCGAGATGGAATATTACTGAGGATAGCTCATTTCAGTCCATGGGGGTGTGTGAAGACTTCTGGGCTCACTCCGTGCCTCCAGCTGAAAGGAGGTTTCAGGAGGAGCGCGCCCGCGTGGACTTGCTCAACGACCATCTTTTCGCTGGGTCAGCGTTTTTTGCTGCCTCCCAAGAGCTTCGCTATGATTATGTAAAGGTGCGTGTGCGTGATGCTCTTGCGGAGGCCAAGTAAGAGGCTAAGGTATCTGCTTGGAATCTTTCTGACGCTCGAGAGAGAGCTGAGAAACTCCAAGCAGAACTCAGCGAGAACCGAGCAAGTGCCAACGCTGCCTTCGTGAAGCGCGGGCATGAGCTGCAGGCTGCGCGGGAGAAGCTGCAGGCAGCAGAGGCGGACGCGGCTAAGTATGCGCGGCGAGTGCGCGACTTGGAGCTGGATGCAGAGGCGCGTGACCAAGCACTTGTGCAGTCTATCACTGACAAATCTTCATTAGAGAGTGAGGTTGCGCGCCTGAAGAAGGAGCTTGAGGCCGCGCGGGCAGAGAAGGATGAAGCCCTGGCGACGGCAGCGTCTAGCCAAGAAGCGCTCGATGCCTTGGCGGCAGCAGCGTCCGACAGAGAGGAGCTGAAACAGACCAAGGAAACTGTTGAGTTGTTAAACTCTCAGATTCCTGCTCTTGAGACGTCTGTTTCTTCCCTCGCGCAGGATCGCCAATGGCTAGTCTCACAGGGTATGACTCGTTGCGCTTATGCGATGAAATACTCAGACGAGTTTCAGACCCTTGAGATGGATTGCAACGCTGCCTCGCGCTTGGTGGGTCGAGCTGAAGGGTTTAAGGATGGCTGTGAATATAGCATGCTGAAGAAGAACCCATCCGACTACCCTTATCAGCTCGACGTTGTCTGCGCGGACATGGCCGAGGTGGGGGAGAAGTATTTGAATACTCTCATTCCCATCCTTGAGCAGGTATTTTAACCTTAATGAGTTTACCTTGACTTATTTTCCTAGTCTTTTTGTACTCACACTTTTCCTTATGCTTTGCAGATAGCCTTGCTTGCTGATCAGCCCGATCTCGGCGCTCTAAAGAAATTACTTGACGAGTGTGAAGGGGCTGGTGGCGGCGATGATGGCGCGGGCAATGCTGCCTCTGCTAGCGGCTCTGGCGTGGCCAAAGGACCCGCTCCTGACACTATTGTGATAGAAGACGACTCCATTCAAGACGAACAGCTTGACTATGGAAAGTTTGGAGATGACGAGGAGCGGGCTGCGCCAGATGCTGAGGGAGGTAATGATGAGGGCGATGAAGAGGCTGACGTCGACATAGAGACTTGAGAAGCCCTTCATGTTTTTTTTTATTTGCAGTTTGTATCTCATCATTTTGTAAATTTGTAACCTTCTATGTTTTGGAATGAAATTTTGTTTTTCCCTTATTCGCATCTTGCGCATTCCCCATTCATCTCTTTATATTGCATGTTTGCTTGTTGAACATAAGATATGCTTGCACGTTGAAATAAGAACAAGGTTGTAAGGAAATTATTTTACTTAATCCTTGTCATATTTTAAGTGATTTTGCAATATCCTGACTATGTTGACACGTGCCTTGGCGTTTCATTATTCCTCTTTTGCGCGACGTTATCGCGCATTTATTATAGGGAATTATGAGTTTTTTAGCCTTTACGTGTCAGTATGTGTTACTCTGATATCCATTACAATTCCATGCGCGACCTCGACCTGAGACCTTAACAACTATGTTTTGGCATGTGCTTTGCCTTAGTTGTGCTTAGGTATTTTTATGGTCTAGCTGCGCAGCATGTAGGATGGATCTTGTGAGTGATTTGAGCTAAGGCTCGTATTATTGGGCTAAGGCCCTGACGTTTTAGAGTTAAAACTCGTTAACGCGTTTGAGCTTGAAGCTCGCGCATGTATGTTTTACTTCGTTTTATTTTTGTTTTGATGTCAATACAATGTTGTCATATTGCTCAAAATTAATAAAGGGAAGTGTGAAACATGTATGCAAAAGGTAATAGAACAAACATTAAGAGAAGATAGCGCGTATCATTATTCATAATGGCTTAAAAAGCCTTGATTACAAACTTGACAATTTTTACATGAAACATTTTCTAAGCTGTGCTGCGTTCCATGCGCGCGGGATCTTCTTTCCATTCAAATCTTTTAAAGCGTATGCGCCTTTTCCCAATTCTTCCGAGACTTGATAAGGTCCCTCCCAATTGGGGGACATCTTTCCCGGGGGTATCGCGCGGCTAGCTTCATTGTTTCGAAGGACAAAATCATTCTTCTTGAAGTGGCATTCTTTCACGCGCTGATTGTAATACTTTTCTAGTTTTTTCTTGTATTTGGCTTCACTGATGATAGCCGCTTCTCTGCGCCCTTCAAGTAAGTTGAGATCCAACCTTCTTTCGCGCTCGTTATCAATCTTACTCATCATGAGCACTCTATGGGATGAGCATCCAATTTCTGCTGGAATCATAGCCTCCGTTCCATAGGTTAGGCTGAACGGGGATTCGCCATTGCTGGTTTTGCTTAATGTCCTGTGCGCCCACAGAACATTAGGTAGCTCCTCGACCCATGAATGGGATTCTCCCTCCAACCTTTTCTTCAGCCCATTTAGCAAGCTTTGGTTCGCGCGCTCCACTTGGCCATTCCCCTGAGGGTGGTATACTGAAGTGAAGATTTGGTTGATGCGCAATTCCTTGAGCCAGCTGGATATCTTCCTGTCGGTGAATTGTTTGCCATTGTCGCTCACAATTTCCATGGGCAGGCCAAAACGGCATATGATGTGGCTCCAAATAAATTGCTTCATCGCCTCGGCTGTGATTTTTGCTAGTGGCTTGGCTTCAACCCATTTTGTGAAATAGTCTACTGCCACTACCAAAAATTTTACTCGCCCTTGCGCTTGCGGTAGGGGACCCACAATATCGATTGCCCATTTGTGGAAAGGCCATGCGGAGGTCACCGGAATCAAGTTGTTCTTTGGCCGCATGGTGTTTGGCACATAGCTCTGACACGCTTTGCATTTTTGGATCTCTTTTAACGCGTCCAAGTACATGCCTGGCCAATAGTAACCTGCGCTCATTGCCTTGGCAACCACCATGCGCGGGCCAGCATGTATTCCACAGATTCCTTCGTGTATCTCTCTGATCACATAGCTTGCTTCCTCAGCTTCTAGGCATTTCATGAGCGGTCCAAGATAAGAGCGTCGATATAATGTACCATCAAGCTGTTCATAGTTCTGCGACTTGTGTCTTATCTTCCTCGCCTGTGCGCGATCATCCGGTACCTTTCCCTCCTTCAAGAATTCCATTATTGGAGTTATCCATGATGAAGGGGTTGTATGAATTACAAGGACAGACTTCGCTCCCACCGACGGGTTGCTCATTACTTTACCCTGACATCTTTGCCAAAGTGATCGAAGCTGGTTGATGCCATCTTACTCAGCGCGTCAGCAGACTTGTTTTCACTGCGCGGAATATGTATGATTCTGAAGAAGTCAAATTGCTCGATGAGCTTTTTCGCCTGCTCTAGATACAGAGCCATGGTATTCTCCTTGGCATCATAAAGGCCATTGACCTGTGCTGCTACCAAGTATGAATCAACATGGGCCTCTAGCTTTTTAACTCCGAACTTGTGCGCGATGCGCAGACCAGCCAGCAGGGCTTCATACTCAGCTTCATTGTTGGTGCTCTTGAAATCCAACCTGATTGCGTAAGTATACTCATGACTTTCTGGATCCACCAGCTTGAGGCCTGCGCCGGACCATTCATTGTTTGAAGCTCCATCAGTGAATAATCTCCAAACATTTTCTTCATTATTGGCTCGCGGAGGGTCTACCTCGCGCTGAGCCTCTTCAATTTTTCCTTCAGGGATTTCTGCGATGAAATCAGCTAAGACTTGTCCCTTTATTGCTGGACGGGGCTTATAGGCGATCGTGTGCTCTCCTAATTCCAGCGCCCATTTTGTCAGCCTTCCTGAGAGCGCGGGACGGTGCAAGACTTGCTGGATGTTGTAACCAGTCAGAACTTCAATAGGATGACCATTGAAATATCTATGAAGCTTGCGCGACGCGTGTGTTAGTGACAAAACTAACTTTTCCATGATGGAGTAGCGCGTCTCAGGATCTGTCAGCACCCGACTCACATAATAGATTGGTGTTTGGATTCCCTTGCGATCCACCAACAACACTGCGCCGATGGCGCGCTCTCCTGCTGACAGGTACAATGTTAGAGTTTCGCCAGGAAGTGGAGCTGTGAGCGCAGGCAGATTTATCAGACATTCTTTTATCTCACTGAAAGCTTGCTCGGCCTCAGGCGTCCACTTGAATTGGCTTTTCTTTAGGCAATTTCTCAATGTGTTAACGAATGGGGTAGATTTGCTTGCATGGTTCGCTAGGAACCTGTTGATTGATACCAATCTACCATTCAACTTTTGAACTTCTTTCATGGTGGATGGTGAGGGCATGTCAAGGATAGCCTCCACCTTCTCTGGGTTCACCTTGAAACCATCCTTGGTGACCATTACACCGAGAAATTTCCCTTCTTCTACGCCAAATATGCATTTGCTCTGGTTGAGCTTCATGTTTACTTCCTTTAGGCGCCAAAGGGTTTCTTCGATGTCTTTGAGCATTTGTTTTTCCTCCCTGCTTTTGATCACCAAATCATCCACGTAGACTTCTAGGTTTCTTCCAATTTGCTCGTTGAAAACCGCGTCCATGAGTCTTTGGTAGGTGGCTCCCGCATTCTTCAAACCAAAGGGCATTTTTGTGTAACAAAAAACACCCTTGTCGGTTCTGAAGGCAGTCTTGTCCTCGTCTTGTGGTGCCATTTGAATTTGGTGATAGCCCTTATAGGCATCCAGAAAACATTTGAGCTTAAATGGCGCCATGGAGTCCACCTTCGCGTCAATGTTTGGGAGGGGGTAACAATCTTTTGGACATGCTTTGTTGAGGTCTTTGAAGTCAATGCACATCCTCCATGACCCGTTGCTCTTCTTTACCATCACAGGATTGGCTACCCATGTCTGGTATCGTATTGGGCGGATGATGTTTGCGCGCAGTAGATCCTCTACTTGCTCATTCATGGCCTTTGCCTTCTCATCCCCCATGATTCTCTTCTTTTTCGATCTTTGCTGAGCTTCTCTTTCTCGATCTTTGCCCTTGCCTTCCTCCCTCGGCTACACAGATTCTTTTGAACTTTTTGCTGGCTGAGGCTCCATCTGGTTGTTCATTCTCTGGTCTTGGGTTTTTCACCAGGTGAGCCAACTTG
This sequence comes from Bidens hawaiensis, assembly GCF_021521415.1. Classification (NCBI taxonomy): domain Eukaryota; kingdom Viridiplantae; phylum Streptophyta; class Magnoliopsida; order Asterales; family Asteraceae; genus Bidens; species Bidens hawaiensis. The sequence continues at coordinate 101,539 of NW_027494811.1, read as the reverse complement.
CCTGATTTCACATCTCTTTCAATCGCATCCTTCAAATGGTGGCATGCATCGGTGTTGTGCCCTGTGGACTTGTGAAACTCACAATACTTGCCACTGTTTGGTGGTCCTTTATAGTGTAGTGGCTTGGGGCTTTTAAACTGGACATTCTCTGTGCTTAACACTTGTGAAGGCGTTTTAGTGAGGGGAGTCCATATTCTTGGTAGAGGTCTGTTAGGCTCTCTGCCCCCCTCCCTCTTGTCACCCTCTCCGCGATTACGACTGTCTTTTTGGGGCTGGGGTGAGCTTGGTTGCGCCTGCTTTTCTGCGGGAGAAAAACTGGTTTGTTGCAACCTGGACCATACAGAGTTTTGTTTGCCCCTCCTTTCGTTGTTGCGCGGTGCTTCTGCTTGGTGCCCTCTTTCTCTTGCTCTATATTGGGCAATTTGTTTTTCATTTCGCGCGAAGACTCGCGATGCTTCCATTAGCTTGGCCCAAGTGGTTGGCATGCCATCTCTGCTCACGAGAGCTTTGCGGAGTTGATCACTGCGCGCACCTTGTATAAAGGCCACGCGCAAGTGTTGCTCAGTGATACCTCCAATTGCAAGAGATTCCTGATTGAAACGAGTTATGTAGTCTTCAATCGTTTCATCATTCCTGCGCACGCAGTGCATGATGTCATCAGGGTCGCGCGTGTGTCTGCGCTGCTGTGCGAAGTGAGCTTGGAACTTCTCCAATAGCTCTTCGAACCCATCGATTTGCCCAGTCGGCAAGCTTTCGAACCAGACACGCGCCGCGCCCGTGAGGCAGCGAGCAAACATGTGACACCATGTTGGCATCGTCCAGCTTTCTAGGTTTCCAGTGTTATAAAAACCTTGTAAGAAATCGTCTGGATCTGTTGTGCTATCGTACTTGCCCAACCCACTTGGCATCTTGGTTTTGTGTTGAATGGAGCCTTCGCGATGCGCTCAGTGAATTTTGAATGCTTCACCAAGATGGCTGGCCTGTACGGTGTGGTTACGTCCACTTGCCCTCTCGCTGGTGGGCTGTACGGTGTGTACAGATCCAGATCGGCTTTGGCTCCAGGCGCCATGTTCATGTGCGCGCGGAGCTGTGAGCCTCCTGCATGAGTATCTCGCGTCTTCCTCATGCTGTGCACTTCTTCATCACTAAAATCAGCGTGTTCAGTTTGAACAGAGTGACCATCTTCCGGCGCGCGCGCCCTTTTTGTTGTTCCTTGAATGGTTTGCTTATCAAACGCGAGCCTTTGTGTTAGGTCGGCTAACTTTTTGTGTTTGACCAGCTCATTGTATTTGTCCATTAAACGCCGTTGTTCGTTTATGAGCCATTCTTTAGGATCATTTGTTTCATCTTCTGGACCCATTGGTCCTTTTTGTTTCGCGCCGGTCAAATTTTGGAACGTGAGATCGTCTGGAGGAGTTTCAGTCTGGCTATGAGGAGTTGTGATGAAGGGATGGTTACTGGTGGTGCGCGCAGAATCACGCGGCACCCTCAGAAACGGCTGTCCCTCATTAACATCCTCACGCTCAATATCCTCCAGAACTTGATCGCTGTTTCGAACACCAGAAACCATGGTGAAGTTTTTCAGAGAGAACTGATGAGATTTTGTTGCCGTTGTAACAGGTGATGGCGCCAATGAAGAAACGTGGATCGGCTCACTAGTAGACGATCAACTTTCCTCGGGTATGAGTATGCTATTTCACCGATGGTTCTCCGGAGTATGAGTTCTTCCACCTACAAAACGAGCAGCACCTTGAACTTACCCCTCAGAAAGGGACAAAGGGGTCCTCTTTGGGGTAACCCTCCGGTGTGAGAATAAGAGATTGTAGGAGAAGATAATAATAATCTGAGTGAGTAAGGAATTGGAATGTATTTTCTTGCTTACCTCCCCTTGTGGAGGTGGTGTGGTATTTATAGTGTTAGGGTTTCCAATGATTGGGCTCAGATCCCATTAGGGCCTTTTTGGCCTCCTCCTATTGCTTTGCGCCACGTGTCCTTAGGACACCTGGTGCTTTTTCATTGATTATTCTCTGACCCAGGCATTTTACCTGACCCATGTGCAATCACGTGGTAGCACATGGTTTTGCTGAGTTGTCCACCTTTCATTGGCAGCTGTCAACATCAGCATATTCTTATTCCTTAAAGGATACCTTTTGGAAGGTTTGCTGACGAGCACAATCAAGGTTGTCCTTATCCTGATTTGGATAAGGACGAGGTTGATTATGTGCACGTGTGATATGCGCCTATCCTGAGGATGCGCGAAGTCTTCTCTTTATTCTCACGCGCAGATGTTTCATGCGCAGATGTGATATGCGCAAGCATATGTAATATGCGCCACGCGCAGATGTGATATGCGTGAGCATATATGATGCGTGAGCATGCGATATGCGCCACGCGCAGATGCGCCACGCGCAGATGTGATACGCGTGAGCATATGTGATGCGTGAGCATATATGATATGCGCCGTGCGCATAGGTTTTGGCTTTGTGCCTTCATGATATCTTGATTTCAAGCCTCTTGTCTATATCTTGTGGGTTGACCCGCCCCGCTCGATGTTAAGGCAGGTACATACCTCTTCAAATTGGAACAATAAGTCCATAACTAAACACACTTACAAAGCCATCAAAATACAATAAGCATGGAGATCCTAGGTAATTAAGCTAAGCACACAGCAAAGATTAAGCCCATAAGTACCGTACAAGGTAGAGAAGACTTGGCCAGGCTGCCATCGTTCCGATGACATCCACCATGATTCTGGTACCCATACCCTGGAACAAAAACATAACCACTACCACCACCTCCACTACCACTACCTCTAGCACGACCACCAGGTGTACGACGACCACCACCACCTCCTCTACTACTACCACATCCAAAACTACCACCGCCTCCTCGACTACTACCACCTCCAAAACTACCAACACCACCTCTAAAACTACTACCACCACCTCGAAAACCAAGTGTGTCAACCGTGGCTTCCAGTGATGCATTAAAAATAACCATGATCATAAACATAGATATAATTATGATCATGAAGTTCTTCATCTTTATCTCTGGTGTAAATATGTTATTGGAAGTAGGTTGGTGTAATATATATCTAGCTACCTTAATAACTAAAAGCAATTGAGGCCAGTTGTCTCTTAAATTAGTGGCAGGGCATGTAAATGTAAATAGATACTACGTGCTATAGTACTATACGGTTAGTGGCGGACCCAAGATTTTTGCTTAATGGGGTCCCATTTTTCCGATGATTAAAATTTTCGGGTCGGTCATAGTTCAGGTCGGGTCAAGGCGAGGTCCCATACTCCGATTTAAGTGTGATAACTATTCTGCAACCTACATGAGCAACCAATCTCTCTTTTTTGTTCCAACTATGATATCCATAGGTTACAAATGCACTTTTTTGACCGATTTTTGTTGAACAGGTAACAAACGAAACAAAACACTTTATCCGTCTTTACACTACACTCTAACCAATACTTAAAGCCGTTAGACCAATTGGGATTAAATGGTCTTAATCTACCACCAACTTCTCCCTTATGACTATATTCTTTGTAGCTGGTGTAATTTGTAATTTTGTTAACTTTACTTAAAATTAGCAAGAGATTAATTATTCCATGTCCAACTTGATATTAGTTGCTTAGGAATATTTGCACCGACTAACATATTGTATCTTCTAATTCTAATTATTTAAACTTTAAAGTGATTTATGGAGATTGTATTTGCTAATCTTTCTTGCTATGCATGCTTCTGTCACAATTTAATCTGCATCCCAACTAATGCCATATTTGTGGGAAAAACAAATCCAGTTTATAGATGCTATTGGGGACTTGGGGTGAATATTTTTTTTTTTAAAAAAAAGCAAGAAAAATGGATTGAATAAAGCTTGAACACATGACCTTTAAGTTGTGAGAGAAGGGAGTTACCACCACACCAGAGTTTAGAATTATAATATGGGTTCCATCTATTAATTATTATGAGGTCCATGAGAAATTTAATATACCGCCCCTAAGAAGTTTCTAAAAAGCGTTGGTGTCCCGAGACCCCGATCCACACTATGTGGGTCCGCCCCTGTATACGGTTCTCAAACTCATATTAGTAAAGGAACCATTTGCATATACGTTAGTCAAAAGTAATTATTTGAACCAGTTTTCTGTACTTTAAATTCATGACATGTAAATGGAAACTTTCATTTGGAAGCATTACATTGCATTAATTACATGATCGGATTCATTGTATGAAAGCATGTGAACACACATAATTAACATGAAATTCGATCGTGGGTTTAACTTAATTTAACTTGGTTTGGAATCAAAGTTGAACCTGAGTGCTAATTTAGATTAAGCAGTTGTGTTCGGGTCGACTTGACATGTTCGAGTGTTAGCCCGTTTAATTTTAAACTCGATACTTTTTTATGTTTTAGTTTAATATATAAAAGACAGATTAATCTCAAGTTAACAATTTAAAGTAATTATTTTTTTGAATCATATTTTCTGTTGTAAAGTTGTTATTTTAGAATTTGGAGTATTAATGTGTAAAAAGAAATTAAATACGGTAGTAAAAACTCATGTAAAATTCGAGTTTTTAGATTTGTATTGTGTTCTGTCTTTCAAACATCATATTCTTTTTAGCATCCATATCATGCTAGCTAGAAGCCATAGAACCATGGTTGTTTTGTAATTAATGTGTGTAGCTCATGCTCAAACTCTTTTTGTGTCTTGTATAACTTTTGTTGTAGCATTTTCTAATTACTATTGTATAGCTATGTTGATGTAATATCTATGTTTCTATATAATGATTAATTAATATAAAAAAAATTACTATTACATTCATAGAAAATGCTTATTCGTGATATGTTTGTTCTTATTATTATTATAAGAATCACCAGTTAAGTTGAAAATTTGATAATGGGCATATGTGTCAATGCGTTTACACATCACATTTATATCATATCAGAAAATTATCATTTCAAATCAAAGCCTTCCACTGACAACGCGTAAAGGCACCAATCATCGATATCTATTCAGAGAAACTCAATGGAGAAACTGAGTGTGAAACGAAAAATTTATCAACATATTCAGTTTTTTATGTTCATCAATAGTTTGTCGATAAAACTTCTACCAGCGGGTTTTAACTCTTTTAGAAAAAATATTGCTATAAACTTTTTAATGTATTCCTCACTAAAATTCTACCAACTTAAAAAAAAAAAAGAACAATTGTTTCTTTTTTGTTTTTCAGAATGATGTTGTATTTTTGAAATTGACCATGACCTCACACACAACAAAAGCATCATGATTTAAAGCTCTCTGAGCAATGACAGAGTCGTAACTCTTAACTATATTACTATTTTTAGAAAACATTACCTAAAAAAATTATTATTCTCTTTTAGTATGCTTCACCAAATAGAGCCCTATAATTATTAGATGAGCAATCAATAAACAAAACGACATTTGTCACGAATTATTGAGGAATCACACGATTTTAAAAAAAATTGTTTCAGTTTATATTTTGAAAGTTGCAAAAATAATTATGTTAGAGATAGATTCGCATAATACGCACACAAGTTAACTTTTTTTATAAATGATCGTTTAGGGAGGACAACCTTGACATCGGCAAATAAATGGCTGCCAATTGAGATCGGTGGAACATCAAGTCTTTGGGCTTTGCGTAATAGAGATTGTAATTAGGGTTAATTAGATTTATTTGGGCCAAGACCATTAGGGTTATTCTCTAGGGTGTTGTATCAATCTATACATAAACATGTAGATTGTTTATTCGGAGAGACAAAAATACACAAACCTGTATTGTATCTGAAGAGGTATGTACCCGCCTCAACATCGAGCGGGGCGGGTCAACCCACAAGATATATACAAGACATTAGAAATCAAAGATATTATCAAGGCACAAAGCCAAAACTTATGCTCAAGCATCACATGCTTGCACATATCACATATGCTCAAGCATCAAATATGCTCACGCATCACATGTGCTCATGCATCACATATGCTCGCGCGTATCACATGCTCACGCATCATATATGCTTATGCATATCACATCGTGCGTGGCGCATCCGCGCGCGGCGCATATCACATGCTCGCGCATCATACATACCCACCCATATCACAGTTGCGCATGGCGCAGCTGCGCGTGGGGCATCCGCGCGTGACGCGTATTACATGCTTGTGCGTATCGTATCTGCGCGTGAGAATAAAGAGAAGACCTCGCGCATCCTCAGGATGGGCGCATATCACACATGCACATAATCAACCTCGCCCTTATCCAAATCAGGATTAGGGCAACCTTGATTATGCACGTCAGACAACCTTCCAGAAGGCATCTTTTTAAGGAATAAGGATATGCTGATGTTGACAGCTGCTAAATGAAAGATGGACAGCTCAGCATGACTCATGGGTTACCACGTGATTATAACCAATGAAAAAGCACCAGGTGTCTCCAGGGACACGTGGCGCAAATCGATTGGAGGAGGCCAACAAAACCCTAATTTGGTCTCAGCTCAATCAGTGGAAACCCTAGCACTATAAATACATCATAACGTACACAGTTACAGACACACATTGATTCACATTGAAGCATATTCAATTACATTCACTGACAGGCAGCCCTAGTCAGTTACTTTCTCATACACAGAGATACAATCAGAATAATCATACAGAGTAACACACAGTATTCAGCTATTAAGCAATACTCTCCCAATTCCCTTACTCTCACATTATTATCTTCTCCTACACATACTTATTCTCACGCCGGAGGGTTACCCCAAAGAGGACCCCTCTGTCCCTTTCTGAGGGGTAAGTAACGGCGCTGTTCATTTTGTAGGTGGAAGAACATTGATCCAGACGAACCATCGGTGAAATAGTACAATCAAAACCCGAGGAAAGTAGATCTGCTACCAGTGAGTAGATCCACGTTTCTTCATTGGTGCCATCCACTGTTACAAACGGCAATCAGATCTAATCAGATCTACAAAAAAATCAATCACCATGGTTTCTGGCATTCGTAACGTTGATCAAGCTCTGGAGGATATTGAACGTGAGGGTGTTAACGACGGACAGCAGGTTCTGAGGGTTCCGCGTGATTCTACGCGTACCACCAGCAACCGTCCCTTCGTCACAACCCCTCACGGCCAGACTGAAACTCCTCCAGACGATCTCACGTTACAAAATATGGCCGGCGCGAAATTGAAAGGACCAATGGGTCCAGAAGAAGAAACAAATGATCCGAATGAATGGCTCATAAACGAGCAGCGGCGTCTGATGGAAAAGTACAATGAAATGGTCAAACAGAAAAAGCTAGCCGACCAAACACAAAGGCAAGCGTTTGATAAGCACACTACAAAAAGGCCGCGCGCGCCGGAAGAAGGACATTCTGTTCACACTGCACACACTGAGTTCAGTGATGAAGAAGTGCATAGCATGAGGAAGACACGGGATACTCATGCAGGAGGCTCACAGCTCCGCGCGCCTGTGAACATGGCGCCTGGAACCAGAGCAGATCTGGATCTGCACATGCCGTACAGCCCACCGGTCAGAGGGCAAGTGGACGTAACCACACCCTACAGACCAGCCATCTTGGTAAAACACTCAAAGTTTACTGCGCGCATCGCGCAGGCTCCCATCCAGCACAAGACCAAGATGCCAAGTGGTCTGGGCAAATATGATGGCACAACAGATCCAGATGACTTTTTGCAAGGTTTCTATAACACGGGAAACCTAGAGAGCTGGACGATGCCAACATGGTGTCATATGTTTGCTCGCTGCCTCACGGGCGCAGCGCGGGTATGGTTCGAGAGCTTGCCGACTGGGCAAATTGATGGGTTCGAGGAACTATTAGAAAAGTTCCAAGCCCACTTCGTACAGCAGCGCAGGCACACGCGCGATCCTGATGACATCATGCACTGCGTACGCAGGAATGATGAAACGATTGAAGATTACATCACTCGGTTCAATCAGGAGTCTCTGGCAATCGGAGGTATAACCGAGCAACTCCTGCGCGTGGCCTTTATACAAGGCGCGCGCAGTGATCAACTCCGCCGAGCTCTCGTAAGCAAAGATGGTATGCCCACCACTTGGGCAAAACTAATGGAAGCATCGCGAGTCTTCGCGAGAAATGAAAAACAGATTGCCCAAGATAGGGCAAGAGAAAGAGCGCATCAGGCTGAATCACCGCGCAGCAAAGAGAAGAGGGCCAAACAGAACTCTGTATGGTCCAGGTTGCAGCCAACAAGTTTTTCTTCCGCAGAAAAGCAAGCGCAACCAAGCTCACCCCAGCCCCAAAAAGATGTTCGTAGTCGCGGGGAGGGTGACAAGAGGGAGGGCGGCAGAGATCCTAGCAGACCTCTGCCAAGAATATGGACTTCCCTCACTAAAACACCTTCACAGGTGTTAAGTACTGAGAATGTCCAATTCAAGCCCCCCAAGCAACTACACTACAAGGGACCGCAAAACAGTGGCAAATATTGTGAATTTCACAAGTCCCCGGGCCACAACACCGACGCATGCCATCATTTAAAGGATGCGATCGAGAAGGATGTAAAGTCAGGCAGGCTGGCTCACTTGGTGAAAAACCCAAGAATAGAAGATGAGCAACCGGAAGGAGCCTCTGCCAGCAAGAAATACAAAAGAATTTGTGTGGCTGAGGGGGGACGACAAGGGCAGACGTCAAAAAAGAGAAGCGCGCAAATCAACGGAGATTGGCGCAAGCAGCAAGTTATCTTCCCAAGAATCAGGGGAGGCCCTTCAATAAGCAGTCCTCTCGTCATCACCACACACATTGCTCATTACGAAGTGTCAAAAGTCCTGGTGGACACTGGAAGTGAATCTGACATTATGTATGAGCAGTGTTTCAGAAAGTTAGACCCGGCAGACCAAGCGCGGCTCGAAATTGTGAACGCACCAATCTGTGGTGTTTCAAATGAAATCATCCATCCCCTAGGCCAGATTCAGTTTGAACTAACCATGGGGGATGATGAGCACAAGCGAGCCGAAGTTGTCAACTTCTTGGTCTTGCCCACCACGTCATGCCACAATATGATCCTGGGTAGGGGAACGATTGCCCAATTTAATGCTGTACCGTCGCCAGCGCACGGCGCATTGGGGTTCCCTACACCAACAGGCGTAACATTTGTTTACCGCGATCATTTGTGCGCAGTGACAAGTACGCCGCGGGAAGGGAGAATGAAACTTCCAACGGCGGACAATGCGCCAGAGAAGTGGATTTTAAACCCAAAATTCCCAGAGCAAACGGTCACAATTGGCGCTACCATTTCAGACGAAACGAGATTGAGAATGAAAAGGTTGCTCACAAAATACACGTCGGTTTTCGCGTGGCAACACTCCGATATGACGGGGGTCCCGCGAGACTTGGCGCAACATTCTCTTAACACGTTCAAGTCGGTGGAGCCAATTGCTCAGAAAAAGAGAATCATGGGGGATGAAAAGGCGAAGGCCATGAATGAGCAAGTGGAGGACCTGTTGCGCGCAAACATCATCCTCCCGATCCGATACCAGACGTGGGTAGCCAATCCTGTGATGGTAAAGAAAAGCAACGGGTCATGGAGGATGTGTATTGACTTCAAGGACCTCAACAAAGCATGTCCGAAAGACTGTTACCCTCTCCCAAACATCGACGCAAAGGTGGACTCCGTGGCGCCATTCAAGCTCAAATGTTTCCTGGATGCCTACAAAGGCTATCACCAGATTCAAATGGCACCACAGGACGAAGACAAGACTGCCTTCAGAACCGACAAGGGTGTTTTTTGTTACACAAAAATGCCCTTTGGTTTAAAGAATGCGGGCGCCACCTATCAGAGACTTATGGATTCAGTTTTCAGTGAACAAATCGGAAGAAATCTAGAAGTCTACGTTGATGATTTGGTGATCAAGAGCAGGGAGGAGAGACAAATGCTCAAAGACATCGAGGAAACTCTTCAGCGCCTAACGGAAGTTAACATGAAGCTCAACCCGAGCAAATGTACTTTCGGCGCGGAAGAGGGGAAATTTCTTGGTGTAATGGTCACTAAGGATGGTTTCAAGGTGAACCCTGAAAAGGTGGAAGCCATCCTTGACATGCCTTCACCATCCACCATGAAAGAGGTTCAGAAGCTGAATGGTAGATTGGTGTCAATCAACAGGTTCCTAGCGAACCACGCCAGCAAATCTACTCCATTCGTTAACACTTTGAGGAACTGCTTGAAGAAGAGCCAATTCAAGTGGACGCCTGAGGCTGAGCAAGCTTTCAGTGAGATAAAAGAATGTCTCATAAAGCTGCCCGCGCTAACAGCTCCACTTCCTGGCGAAACCCTTACATTGTACCTGTCAGCTGGAGACCGCGCAATCGGCGCAGTATTATTGGTGGATCGCAAGGGGATCCAAACGCCAATATACTATGTGAGTCGGGTGCTGACAGACCCTGAGACGCGCTATTCCATCATGGAAAAGTTAGTTTTGTCACTAACACACGCGTCGCGCAAGCTCCATAGATACTTCAATGGTCATCCTATTGAAGTTCTGACTGGTTACAACATCCAGCAAGTCTTGCGACGCCCCGCGCTCTCCGGAAGGCTGACAAAGTGGGCGCTGGAATTGGGTGAACACACGATCACTTATAAGCCCCGTCCAGCAATAAAGGGTCAAGTTTTAGCGGATTTTATCACGGAAATCCCAGAGGGAAAGATTGAAGAAGCTCAGCGCGAGGTAGACCCTCCGCGAGCAAATGATGAAGAAGATGTTTGGAGACTATTCACTGATGGAGCCTCCAACAGCGAAGGGTCCGGCGCAGGCCTCAAACTGGTGGACCCTGATAATCATGAATATACTTATGCTATTAGGTTGGACTTCAAGAGTACCAACAATGAGGCTGAGTACGAAGCCCTGCTGGCTGGTCTGCGCATTGCGCGCAAGTTTGGAGTTAAAAGGCTAGAGGCCCATGTTGATTCTTACTTGGTAGCTGCACAGGTCAATGGCCTTTATGATGCCAAGGAGAACACCATGCCTCTATATCTAGAGCAGGCAAAAAAGCTCGTTGAGCAGTTTGACTTCTTCAAAATCATACACATCTCGCGCAGCGAAAACAAGGCCGCAGACGCGTTGAGTAAGATGGCATCAACTAATTTTGATCACTTTGGCAAAGATGTCAGGGTGGAAGTGATGAGCAACCCGTCAGTGCAAACGCAATCTGTCCTTGTAATTCATACAACCCCTTCATCCTGGATAACTCCAATAATGGAATTCCTGAAGGAGGGGAAGTTACCGGACGATCGCGCACAGGCGAGAAAGATAAGACACAAGGCGCAGAACTATGAACTACTTGATGGTACATTATATCGACGCTCTTACCTGGGTCCGCTCATGAAATGCCTGGATGCTGAAGAAGCAAGCTATGTGATTAGGGAGATTCACGAAGGAATCTGCGGAATACACGCTGGCCCGCGCATGGTGGTTGCCAAGGCAATGAGCTCAGGCTACTATTGGCCAGGCATGTACTTGGATGCGCTGAAAGAAATCCAAAAATGCAAGGCATGTCAGAGCTACGCGCCAAACACCATGCGGCCAAAGAACAACTTGATTCCGGTGACCTCTGCATGGCCTTTCCACAAATGGGCCATTGATATTGTGGGGCCCCTGCCGCAAGCGCAAGGGCGAGTGAAATTTTTGGTAGTGGCGATAGACTATTTCACAAAATGGGTTGAGGCCAAGCCACTAGCAAAAATCACAGCTTAGGCGATGAAGCAATTTATCTGGAGCCACATCATTTGCCGTTTTGGCCTTCCTATGGAAATTGTGAGCGACAATGGCAAACAATTCACTGACAGGAAGATATCCAGCTGGCTCAAAGAATTGCACATCAACCAAATCTTCACTTCGGTCTACCACCCTCAAGGGAATGGCCAAGTGGAACGCGCGAATCAAAGTTTGTTAAATGGGCTGAAGAAAAGGTTGGAGGGAGAATCCCATTCTTGGGTCGAAGAGTTACCTAATGTCCTGTGGGCGCACAGGACATTAAGCAAAACTAGCAATGGCGAATCCCCGTTCAGCCTAACCTATGGGACAGAGGCTATGATTCCAGCAGAAATTGGATGCCCATCCCATAGGGTAATCATGATGAGCAAGACTGATAACGAGCGCGAAAGAAGATTGGACCTCAACTTGCTTGAATGACGCAGAGAAGCGGCTATCATCAATGAAGCCAAATACAAGAAAAAGCTGGAAAAATATTATAATCAGCGCGTTAAAGAATGTCACTTCAAGAAAAATGATTTTGTCCTTCGAAACAATGAAGCTAGCCGCGCGATACCCCCAGGAAAAATGTCCCCCAATTGGGAGGGACCTTATCAAATTTCAGAAGATTTGGGGAAAGGCGCGTACACTTTAAAAGATTTGAATGGAAAAAAGATACCGCGCGCGTGGAACGCGGCACAGCTTAGAAAATGCTTCATGTAAAAATTCAAATATGTAATCAAGGCTTTTAAGCCATCATGAATGATGATTCGCGCTGTCTTTCAATATTTGTTCTATTACCTTTGCATACATGTTTCACACTTCCTTTATTAATTTGGAGCAATATGACAACACTATATTGACTTCAAAACAAAATAAAACGAAGTAAAACATACATGCGCGAGCCTTAGCTCAAACGCGTTAACGAGTCTTAACTCTAAAACGTCAGGGCCTTAGCTCAAACCTACGAGCCTTAGCTCAAACACGTTAATGGGTCTTAACTCTAAAAACGTCAGGGCCTTAGCCCAAAACAAAGAGCCTTAGCTCAAAACACTCACAAACATCCATCTTACATCCCGCGCAGCCTGATCATAAAAATCCTTAAACACAACTAAGGCAAAGTACATGTCATATCATAGTTGTTAAGGTCTCAGGTCGAGGTCGCGCACGGAATAAGAGTGGATATCTGAGTAACACATGCTGACATGTAATGACTAAAACTCATAATTCCATATAAAAAACGCGCGACAACGAGGCGCAAAAAAGGAATAGTGAAAAGTCATCGCGCGTGTCAGCATAAACAAGATACTGCGAAACCACTTACAAAATAGGACTATGGTTAAGTGAATAATTTCCTTACAACCTTGTTCTTATTTTAACGTGCAAGCATATCTTATATCTATACAAGCAAACATGAAGAGATGAATGGAAATGCGCAAGATGTGAAAAAGGGAAAACAAATTTCATTCCATAGCGTTGAAATTTACAAGTATGATGAGTTACAAATTACAAATAAAAATAAAAACATGAAGGGCTTCTCAGGTCTCCACGTCGACGTCAGCCACTTCATCACCCTCATCATCTCCCGCAGCATCTGGCGCGGCCTGCTCCTCATCTCCGAACTGACCATAGTCAAGTTCTTCCTCCTCATTGGAGTCTTCTATCACGACGGTGTCAGGAGCAGATTCTTTCGCCGCGCCAGAGCTGCTGGCAGGGGCAACATCCCCCGCGCCACCATCATCGCCACCAGCCCTCTCGCATTCATCGAGCAACTTCTTTAGCGCGCCAAGGTCGGGCTGGTCAGCAAGCGCAGCAATCTGCAAATCAATAGAAAAGTATTGAGTACAAAACACTTGGAAAATTAATCAAGAAAAACTCATTAAGGTCAAAATACCTGAACAAGGATGGGGATGGGAGTACTCATATACTTCTCCCCCACCGCGGCCATGTCCGCGCAGGCCGCGTCGCTCTTGTAAGGGTACTCGGATGGGTTCTTCTTCAACATACCATATTCGTACCCATCCGTAAACCCTTCAGCTCGACCCACCAAGCGCGCGGCAGCATTGCAGTCCATCACAAGGGCCTGAAACTCGCCAGAATATTTCATCGCCAAAGCGCAACGAGTCATGCCCTGTGACACCAGCCATTGGCGATCCTGCGCGAGGCCAGCAACAGACGTCTCGAGGGCAGGAACCTGGGACTTTAATAACTCCACAGTTTCCTTGGTCTTTTTTAGCTCCTCTCTATCAGACGCTGCTGCTGCCAAAATTTCTTCTTTCTCCGCCTGCGCAGCATCAAGTGCTTCCTGGCTAGACGCTGCCGTCGCCAGGGCCTCATCTCTATCGGCCTGCGCGGCCGCCAAGTACTTCTTCAGGCGCGCAACCTCGCTCTCCAGTGATGATTTCTCAGTGATATTCTGGACGATAGCTTAGTCACGCGCCTCCGCCTGCTGTTCCAAGACACGCACTCTCCGCGCGTACTTGGCAACTTCGGCCTCCGCCACCTGCTGCTTCTCCCGCGCAGCTTGGAGCTCATGCCCGCGCTTAATAAAGGCGGTGTTGGCACTTGCTCGGTTTTCGCTGAGCTCCTCGTGCGCGAGCATCAGAAAGGTTCCAGGCTGCCACCTTAGCCTCTCGCTGGGCTTCCACAAGAGCATCGCGTACTTTAATATAATCACGACGAAGCTCCTGGGAGGCAGCAAAGAAAGCCGACCCAGCGAAAATATGGTCATTCAGCAAGTCAGCGCGGGTGCGCTCCTCCTGATACCTCCTTTCAGTAGGAGGCACGGCATGAGCCCAGAAGTCCTCGCATACGCCCATGGATTGGAAGGAACTGTCTTCATTAATATTCCATCTCGGGCGGTAAACGTGGTCACCTTCCTGCAAAACACAAGAAATGTTCTAAGTCATAAAACATACTTATATGGAGGTACGCGCAGCGGAGCAACAAATTAAAACATACCTGCGGGGATGAAGCAGAAAAGTCAGCGCCAGCCCCACCAGAAGTCTGCGCTGCGAAGTCTTGTGGCATCGGAGGGCTGGCGCGGTCTCCCAAGGAGTCTTCAGCTTGAGCCCCCTCATCCTCCTCATCTTCTTCAATAGGCCTCTTCTCCTGCGACCTGGAGGGCTCCAAACCAGCCTCGCGGAGAGGGCTGCGCGTAGGAGGAGGCGAGGGAGGTCTCGACACCGCCAGTTCGGCGCGCAATACGGCTTCCTGCTCCTTTGTAATCCCAATAAGGGGAGAATCAGCACTAGCAGGAGCAGGACAAGAACCAGCGGCGCCGCCAACGGCGCCAGGAGTGTCACCGGCAACTTGTACGCCAGCTACAACTCCTATGAACAAATCAACAAGGAAAATTGGTTTATGACTGGATCCAAAAGAAAAAATTCAGAAGACAAATGTGCAAAACATACCTTGGCGCAATTCTGTTCGAAAGGCGAACATCGCCATAAAGTTCATTCTACCCTTCTCAGAGGGTAGAACGGGGGACTTCGAAGCAGACCCCGGCGCAGCCTCAGCACCTTGTGGTGCCTGCGGCTGATCTGCAACCGTCGCCGGTCCTGCAAACATTCAAAGGAGCAAAGGTTTAATAATAATTCAATCAGATGAAGATAAGCAACGTATACCTGTCGCAGGCGCGGCACTGCTTCTCTCTTGAGCCGCGCGAACGGAGGAGGTGGCGCCACCATACCTCAAGTGGACAGGAGGTCTGCCCACTTTCACAGGCAGGGAAGCTAAAGAAACCTTGGTGGTAAACACCTCGGTTTCCGCAGGTCCCTTCGTTTGAGCATGGGGATGAGCGACAGGGGTGTCGTCTTTCTTCTGTCTCTTACTGCCCCCTGCGCCGGATTTCCCCTTAGCTTTGCGCTTTAGTAGGGGCGCCTCCTCTTCCTCCTCCTCCTCTTCCGCGAGCTCCAGCTCGTAGTTTTCGAGCGCATCTGCAATACATGCAACACAAGTGTTAGCAAAATTTGGTATTCTAAAGGAATAAGCATAAGTGCGAAGGCTTACCAGGCGCGTCGCCATCAAAGTCAAATTCCAGATCCACTGGGATGAACATGTCATCGAAGCGATCTGGGAAACCAACCTCCCCAGCGCCAAGCGCGACGGAGCCACCCTCCACTTGATCATCATAAGCGGCGTGGATATAATCCTTGGTGACTGCGCAAAAACAAGTCAAGTGATATCAGAAAAAGAATTATGTTCGCGCAGAAAAAGAAATAAAGCAATAAACTTACACAACCCGTCGACTTGGATAACGGGCTCAAGCGAGCTGTCCGCCCACCTCTTGCTCATACCAACCCCCACCAGCGCCTCCTCACGAATGCTCTTGGCGGGGGATGGTTCAGTGGACAGCTTCTTAACCCAGGCGCCAGTTGGGTTCTTGAGGACACCCACATCCGCAGGCGCAGAAGAGATGGAGCGCATGGTCATACGGATGGGTATCAAACCAGCCCTAATGTAGAAGAACCTCTCAGACCAGTCATGAAGGCTCTTGAATGAAACAGTGGAGCACTTCACCTTCTGACTGCGAGGAATAAAAGAGAACCAATTGTCTTGGATCTTGGCCTTATAAAAATACTGAAAGCGCCGAGGGGTAGGCTCCTCGCGCTGGGATTTGCACATGAACTCAAAGTGAGTCATGCGCACAAGTCCAAAAGGATGGACTTGGGATATATGAATCCCATAGAACTGCAGCAGTGCACCCACAAACCTTGTCATCGGGAGACGAAGGTTGCAGTGGGTGAAAAAATGGCTATATAAGGATATATAACCGGCAGGCGGGTCCGCCGCCGATTGCCCGGCCTCAGGCAATATGCAGCCAAACAGGGTGGGAAAGCCCTGAGAGGCGATAAGGCTGTCAAGATCAGCCTGCCTCAATTTGCAGGGGATTTCATTCCACCTCCTCACCACCTTGGTCATCCTTACCTCCTCCGATGAGCCCTCAGCAACCTTCTTCCCCTTGCCTTTCTTCTTCAACGTCGACATCACTACGGATTTAACGCGGCGTTTTCGGGAGACGATTGAGGTGATCGACAGGTTCGACGAGTCCGAGCTATCAGACATACAACTGACAAATCTAACAACGGAAACTTCTGAAGAACAGATATTTCAGAAGACAAAGAAAGAAAAACTCAGAAGAGAAAACAAGAAGATGAAGGATAAAGAACTCCAAGGGCTGGCTTTTATAGGCCGAGGAGAGAGAAATTTGGGTGCTGAACGGACTTCACGCGTCCCCACTCGCTGGTATAAGCCAACGCGAGCGCGAAACGTGTCCCTGACAACTGTGTGAGAGGACACGAAAAGAAAAATACGGCGGGTGCCAGAGTTCACGCGCCCCCACTCGCAGGTCTTGGCCAACACGAGCGCGACACGTGTCCCTGACAGCTTGTGAGGGGACACGAAAGGCAACTGTAGCACCTCGAGCACACGAAATGTCTGACACGTCTCCATCACTGACCCACGTTAGCAACCGTCACGTACACAGACGATTCGTTTTCAACCAAATGGATAGAACTTCGCGCAACGATGGAAACAACCAAGAAAACGACAAAACCCCTTTTAAAAGACCAAATCAGTAAGTCTAATATCTATCTTACCGCGCTCGCGCGAGATAAGACACACATTAGACTGGGGGGGCTTGAAGAGGTATGTACCCGCCTCAACATCGAGCGGGGCGGGTCAACCCACAAGATATATACAAGACATTAGAAATCAAAGATATTATCAAGGCACAAAGCCAAAACTTATGCTCAAGCATCACATGCTTGCACATATCACATATGCTCAAGCATCACATATGCTCACGCATCACATGTGCTCATGCATCACATATGCTCGCGCGTATCACATGCTCACGCATCATATATGCTTATGCATATCACATCGTGCGTGGGGCATCCGCGCGTGACGCGTATTACATGCTTGTGCGTATCGTATCTGCGCGTGAGAATAAAGAGAAGACCTCGCGCATCCTCAGGATGGGCGCATATCACACATGCACATAATCAACCTCGCCCTTATCCAAATCAGGATTAGGGCAACCTTGATTATGCACGTCAGACAACCTTCCAGAAGGCATCTTTTTAAGGAATAAGGATATGCTGATGTTGACAGCTGCTAAATGAAAGATGGACAGCTCAGCATGACTCATGGGTTACCACGTGATTATAACCAATGAAAAAGCACCAGGTGTCTCCAGGGACACGTGGCGCAAATCGATTGGAGGAGGCCAACAAAACCCTAATTTGGTCTCAGCTCAATCAGTGGAAACCCTAGCACTATAAATACATCATAACGTACACAGTTACAGACACACATTGATTCACATTGAAGCATATTCAATTACATTCACTGACAGGCAGCCCTAGTCAGTTACTTTCTCATACACAGAGATACAATCAGAATAATCATACAGAGTAACACACAGTATTCAGCTATTAAGCAATACTCTCCCAATTCCCTTACTCTCACATTATTATCTTCTCCTACACATACTTATTCTCACGCCGGAGGGTTACCCCAAAGAGGACCCCTTTGTCCCTTTCTGAGGGGTAAGTAACGGCGCTGTTCATTTTGTAGGTGGAAGAACATTGATCCAGACGAACCATCGGTGAAATAGTACAATCAAAACCCGAGGAAAGTAGATCTGCTACCAGTGAGAGGATCCACGTTTCTTCAGTATCATAAAACATGCTTGGTATCATTAATTCATTTAATTAGTGTGTTTGTGGTTGTTGCAAATGTTGCTTTTAACTGGGACAGAATTGACCATTTTGACCTTGATCAATGCGGTTGCATTTCTTCTTTCGACAACCAAGGCTATGTGTAGTGGATGGGCTGAAATTGGGCGAATTACGACACGTGACACTCGTTCAGCAAAGGGTATGAATTTTTTTTTTGGGTGTAATGTGTTGTAGGCTAATATATACATACACACACATATATATATATATATACATACCACACACAAACATATATAATAATAATATATACACACACATACTCACGGCGACAAATAGATGCCCCCCTATTGGCCTACATTTCTCCGGGGGGGGGGGGGTCTCGCCCCTATCGCCGGAAAAGGTCGCCCACTACGGGTGCCTAAGAGCGCAACAATATTCGTGAAGGTGGAACAAACTAAACTGTCACATAGGCGACCGGTGGACTAAAGGCCTCAAACACAACATTGAAAGGCAACACCCGTGAACATTTGTGGATATAGTGTCCTATAGACGCAATATGGAAACTTTAAATTTTTATTTCTCATTTTTACCTTTTTCTGTTTTGAATAAAATTCAAGTGAATTTATTTTTATAAAAGTTAGTATATATTCCTAAGAACTGGTATATTTTTAATAATAAGATTTAACTTCTAAGCTTCTAAAGTAATGAGGACCTTGATATATAATATTTGTAAAAAGAAACTCGATGATTGTTTGAATTATATAAAAGAGAACATATGATGCGACCCGTGTCATCTTGCATCTTTTTGGCCGGAATATCGTGTACTCATACTGAATCAGGTACTTTCATTATCAATTCGGTAATTTTTTTAGAGATTTCGAGATCGGTACGGCACCAGTATTTTACCGATTGTTTGTCGTACCACATACAAGTACCTATTTTTTACAATATATTCGATACCAGCATCGAGCTCATCCCTATTTTTAGCTTTACCCGGCGACCAATAGTGTAAACTGTCACAAACCGACCAAAACTCCCCGCCTCACAGAGTTTTAAAAAATATTAATATAAAATTAAGAATGGAAATTTCATATCTTGTTGAACAAAGTCCCGGACACCTGGGATTATCCCGGTAAATAAAACTGGGAAAATCCTTACTCAAATCAAAACAAATTTCTCCATACGAGATGGAGTACATTTTATATGTAAAGAAACGTAGCAACCTTATACACACTTATTTTTAGTTATGGAAGATAATCAAAGAGATAAAGAGATAGTTAATATTAATTTAATTAAGTCAATAACCGACTATATATATATATGTTTTAATGTTTACTAAGGATCCTTAGAGGAACACAAACTTTAATTATTCTCCACATCTACCCGCTCCATAACCAAAGCCTAGGAAACACAATAAGCATATTCATAATGAAGTACAAAAGAAGAATTAAGCACATAAGAAAGAGAAAAGCAGCACCTTTCTCTTCATCTTCATCTTCACCTCCACCTCTACCTTCATAATCACCACCACCAACTGCAGGACCACCACCACCTTCTCCTCCTCCAAGCTTCTCAATCGCGGCAACGGGCTGAGATACGGGATTAATGCTTTCATTTGCGGATGCATTAAAAATAATCATGCAAAGCACCATAAACATAAACATTATGATGATCTTCTTCATCTTTATCTCTGGTGTAACTTGAAATAAGATTGGAGTAATGTCTCTAGCTTTATTATTAAAAGCAATATTTGAGGCCAAATTGATTGTTTAACTTATTAGCTCAGTGGTAATGCATTTAAGTTTTCTATATGTTACAAAATTACCTAATAAAGTTAGGGGCTGTTTGGCAAGTGCTGAGCCATTAAGTGCTGATTAAGTGCTGAACTAGTAAGAGGTCTGAATGATTAAGAGAATCTGAACCAGTAAGTGCTGAACCAGCAAAGTGTTGTTTATTTGGACCTCTGAATGTTTATCAGAATGACTATATTACCCTCTAAACTATTTCGTAGTGAATGATATATATCTGTTTAGTCATAGCTCCTAATAACGGTACTGAATGACCAAAGCTTTCATTATAACCAATTAAAATACATCTCAAAACAAACTTTCATTATAACAAACCAAAATACATTTTAAAAATAGTTCACCAAGTCACTAAACTTAACACTAAACAAACTTTCATTGTTGGTTTTGTTAGTTACTATTTTTAATATCTTGAGAAAACATACACACCTAACGTTTGCATACATACTATGTCATGGAGAAAACATACTGCTAACTTCTTGGTTATGATTTATATAATTTAGTTACATAATGTATGAAAAAAACTTCATTACAAAAGGTTAAGGTTGGCAGTTAACCACATTTGCTTGTTTGTCCAAAAAGTTTGGCGAACTCTTAGCTGCGTTTTGATTAGATTATATGATAGGGCCTGTGGATGTCCAAAAAGAGTGGCAATATTTAGTAACGACAAAAGAGTCAAGAAAGTCTAAAGCTAACGTAATGCCAAACATGTTATATTTAAAGACCACTACTGATCGTAATTCACCAACGAAGACTTTGACATAACAAAAGACACTTTAAAGACAAAATACCTTGTCAAAAGACGAAGTCATCCTAGAAGCAAAACTTAAGTACAGATGGAAGACCTGCAAAAGAGCACCAATAATGAATTTTGATTAACTACATACTTGTTATGTAGTTGATACTATTCAAAAATGTATAGACAATGTAAAAGTTGAACCAACATAACCTAATTACCTGAGCAGGTGAACAGCTCGCAAAAGAACTTCACAGTTGACCAACAATTTGACCGGATGACCCTGAGAGAAATACGGGTAACAAACACAAATCAAAAGGTAGACATAGACAGCCTATATTAGAATAACAGACACATTAGACAAATACATAAATCAAACAACACGTCTTCTTTCAGAAAAACACAAACCGACCAACTAAACCATAATAAGTACATGGTGAGAAACTCATATTCTCCAACCATTGGAGTGAATTCCAATCATCAAACATGCAGCCATCATAAACTAAACCATAATAAGTTAAAAAAAAGAATAATAAGATAGTAAAAATGAGTAATACCTTTTTTGGTACTGATATACGTGTGATAGGAAACTGCCAGTAGGTATGACCTATTATTCCTTCTTGTTAGCTCCACTTAGCGTGAACTATCATACAGAGAAACATGAACAACCCAGCTTATATGCGAACCTAAAATTTTAATCGAACATAAATATACTTTTTGGGATGTTGGTGTTTACCTTCAATTTCTGAATGTGTCACGCTTCTTCATTGATGAATTTTGAAAATTAAGGTTATGTATGCCAGAACGAAGAAGAACGCCGGTGCAACCGTATTTGTTACGAGTATGCCTGCCTCAACATGCATCTCTGTTTGTTTTAATCAAAAAGCAATAAGAGAAACACGCAGTAACATTATGTGAATAATCATAACTTTTGAATTAATATATATATAATTGGAAGGATATGAAACTCTAGGTTTCAAATCAGGTATAAAATGCATCGGACCAAATCGCGGAACCAAACCGACACCTTGATATTATAAAAACAAATCGCGGAACCAAACCGACCCCTTAATATAAAAACAAACACACCACTTTATTTCATTTTGATGAAAAATAGAATTGAAGCCCTAATCTTTAACATAATCATATCAATCTGATTAATCAATTCTATAAACTAAAAACACACAAACAATATACAAGCATAGCAGATGGGAGAACAAAGAACGAACCAAATGGTTCATCAATTTTGGAAATCACAAATTACTATTGCATAAAAATAATTTACCAGGGTAGAAGATGTGTTTGAAGGGCTGATTACCTCGCTAGCAAAGTAGCAGATTCGCGATTTGGGATTAGAAGGAGGAAGCGCTGTTGGTTGATAAGGAGAAGGAACGTTAGGGTATTCTGGTCCTTATTTCATTCAGATCTCATTCAGCTACATTTTATCATTTAGAATCTCATTCAAATGTATCATTTAGAAGAGCCAAACAGTCTGAATAGCTCTTATATCTGAGCGAATCAGATGTATTTGTCTGAATGGCTTAATTAAGTGGTTTACCAAACAGCCCCTTAATTTTCACTTTAGTGAAATTCACCAAATACAACCATGTGAACGGACTCGTAACATAAAAAAGCAGTAACGATACGACATCGTATGGACGCACAAGTTCGAGAAATCACTTTTTAATAATTTTTGTAAGTCTGTTATTCTGAAACATAAACTTATGTAATTTACATAGGTGTAAACTTTTTTATTGGCATGTGTCGAAGCACGAAATGAATCTGACCTGACCCATGACGGAGCTTCCACGGATTTCGAGATGAATGAACCGCATCCTGGTCTGCTGATCCTCTCCTCCGGCTGCTCGCGATCTGCAGTGGCGTTTTGGGGGTGTGGAGGTGACCGCTAAGATGATCTTGAAGATCTCTTGTTCACAGACACAAAAAACTGGTGGTGGCACCTACTGAGCATGACCCCCTGATAAGGAGGTGAAGACCTCCTTATATAGAGTCTCATGGCCACCATCATGATACCCTAATGGGCCTAGCCCAATTAGGGCTACCTCCACAAACCTCCTCAGCCCAATAACAAATGTATTAGCCCATATAATAGAACAAACCAAATATAATAAATTTAGGATTGTAAACCGGGTTTAATACCATACCCCTACAAGCCCCCCCAAGTCCAGCGTTGCTCCTGGGCGCGCAAGCACTTAGGTGGAGCGTTGGACTTTATAAGGTGTTAGGGCGGTTTTTTCCCTTTTATTCGGCCTTATCTTTATTGTCTTGAGTCTGGGAGATTTTCTCCATGATGGTGACGCGTTGTGATCCTTAAGATAATGGTGGTGTCGAGTTATAAGGATAATAAAGCTTGCGCGCGAGAGGCGTCTTACGAGCTGAGAAAAAAAAAGCCTGCGCGCGAGAGGCGTCTTACAAGCTGGGTAATAAAGCATGCGCACGAGAGGCGTCTTACAAGCTGAGCAATGAAGCCTGCGCGCGAGTGGCGTCTTACGAGATGAGAATAATAAAGCCTGCGCGCGAGAGGCGTCTTACGAGCTGAAAATAATAAAGCCTGCGTGCGAGAGGCGTCTTACGAGCTGAAAATAATAAAGCCTGCGCGCGAGAGGCGTCTTACGAGCTGAAAATAATAAAGCTCTGCGCGCGAGAGGCGTCTTACGAGCTGAAAATAATAAAGCCTACGCGCGAGAGGCGTCTTACGAGCTGAAAATAATAAAGCCAGCGCGCGAGAGGCGTCTTACGAGCTGAAAATAATAAAGCCTGCGCGCGAGAGGCGTCTTACGAGCTGAAAATAATAAAGCCTGCGCGCGAGAGGCGTCTTACGAGCTAAGAGTAATAACTGAGCTGGTGCGTGAGGCGACTTACGAGCTGTAATAATAACTGAGCTGGTGCGTGAGGCGACTTACAAGCTGTAATAATAACAGTAGCCTGCGCGCGAAGCGTCTTACGGCTGTAATAATAATGTAAACCTGCGCGCAGGGGCGTCTTACAGGCTGTAATAATAATGGAAACCTGCGCGCGGGGCGTCTTAACGGGCTGTTAATAATAATAGTAGCCTGCGCGCGAAGCGTCTTACGGGCTGTAATAATAAGTAAACCTGCGCGCGGGGCGTCTTACGGGCTGTAATAATAATGGAAACCTGCGCGCGGGGCGTCTTAACGGGCAATGAAAGTAATGATAATAAAAGCTGGCGCGTGGCCGACGGGTTTATGAGGATTCCCAACCTTCAAGTATGGCGGGGAGCCGTATGGGAAATTGAGGATTCCCAACCTTTAAGTATGGCGCGGAGCCGTATGGGAAATTGTGAGGATTCCCAGCCTATGGCGCGGAGCCGTATGGGAAATTGTGAGGATTCCTTGCCTATGGCGCGGAGCCGTATGGGATATTATGAGGGTCCCCAACCCTTAAGTTTGGCGCGTAGCCATACGGGATATTATGAGGATTCCCAACCTTTAAGTTTGAGCTAAAGCTCATATTTTTGGGCTAAGGCCCTGACGTTTTAGAGTTAAGACTCGTCAACGCGTTTGAGCTTGGAGCTCACGCATATATGTTTTACTTCGCTTTCTTTTTAATTTGATGCTCAAATTAGTAAAAGGAAGTGCGAAACATGTATGCGAAAACTTGTATGCGGTGGCGCGAATCCAAAACTGCTGTGGCGAAGTGATCGCCGGGAGCGCGCATGCGGAACCCGAAGTTGATACGCGGTGGGACGCGTAATCTAAAGATTTTGAATGCGTGAGCATCTGTGATGTGTGAGCATGCGTTACGCGTGAGCATGTGATATGCGTGAGCGTACTTGATGCTTGAGCATGCTTGATGCTTGAGCATGCTTGCTGCTTGAGCATGCTTATTGCTTGAGCATGCTTGATGCTTGAGCATGCTTGCTGCTTGAGCATGCTTATTGCTTGGGCATGTTTATTGCTTGAGCATGCTTGATGCTTGAGCATGCTTGCTGCTTGAGCATGCTTATTGCTTGAGCATGCTTGATGCTTGAGCATGCTTGCTGCTTGAGCATGCTTGCTGCTTGAGCATGCTTATTGCTTGAGCATGCTCTGCCTTCATGTCTGGGCGCGCTGCGCGCGACCCGCTGAGGCGCAGAGTAATTGCCTGGGCGCGCGCGCGACCCGCTGTGGCGCAGAGTAATCGCCTGGGGCGCACGCGCGCGCGCTGTGGCGCAGAGTAATTGCCTGGGCGCGCGCGCGAGACCCGCTGAGGCGCAGAGTAATTGCCTGGGCGCGCGCGCGACCCAAAGGTTTTGAATATTCACATCAGGTAGGTTTTATGTAAAACCAACAGATCTGATAGGGTTTATAAACCTATGAATATGAGGTGTGGCTGCTGCTCGGACGAACCCAGATCTGAAAACCCAGATCTGAGGGTTTTCCCCAAAAGCTCGTTGTTTTCTTCCTGTTTCTTCCAGATCTGGAAGTATTTTCCAGATCTGAAAACACAGATCTAAGGATTTCCCCCAAAAGCTTGGTGGTTTCCTCCTGCATCTTCCAGATCTGGAAGTATTTTCCAGATCTGAAAACATAGATCTAAGGGTTTCCCCCAAAAGCTTGGTGGTTCTTCCTGAGATTTTGATGAACGGATCGGAGGGCCGAGAAGAGAGGCCAGTGTGGTTCATTGCCGTCCCACGGATGGCGCCAATGTCGAAGCACGAAATGGAATCTGACCTGACCCATGACGGAGCTTCCACGGATTTCGAGATGAATGAACCGCATCCTGGTCTGCTGATCCTCTCCTCCGGCTGCTCGCGATCTGCAGTGGCGTTTTGGGGGTGTGGAGGTGACCGCTAAGATGATCTTGAAGATCTCTTGTTCACAGACACAAAAAACTGGTGGTGGCACCTACTGAGCATGACCCCCTGATAAGGAGGTGAAGACCTCCTTATATAGAGTCTCATGGCCACCATCATGATACCCTAATGGGCCTAGCCCAATTAGGGCTACCTCCACAAACCTCCTCAGCCCAATAACAAATGTATTAGCCCATATAATAGAACAAACCAAATATAATAAATTTAGGATTGTAAACCGGGTTTAATACCATACCCCTACAGCATGTATCAATGATTGTTTGATTATCTTGAAAACGAGTAAATAGATGCTATTATACGGTCCTCAAACTCATAAATCATATAACGCGGATGTTTACCATTTGTCCATTTTTATTGGTATTTCTTGTATGATTGGATGATATATATTACGTACAAGAAGTCTAGGGGCTGGTTAATTATAATTTTTTTGGGAACAGTTTTTAACTTTATAGACACGACATGTAAATGAAACTTTTTATTTATGGAAACAATTTTATAAATTACATGATCGTTCCATTGTATGAAAGCATGTGTATATTTAGTTTTCTACTGTACAACTTAAGCTAATTAATTTTAAATTTTCGGTTTTTATTATATACGCTTGGATCAATTTAGAGTTGAACCCAAGTTGAACCTTTGTATGTTGTATAGGATTGTTCATGAACCTGATGTGGATGTCATGTAAAAAAACAAGTAAATTATCGTGTCTTAATCACCTGTACTAGTACGAACGAGAAAGGTCATACTCATGGAGACTCTTTGGAAAATGTTGTTTTATGAATTATTAATTTGATTAAATTACGGATGGCGGACAAGCGATGCCAAACAAGTTAGTTTTATAAGTGGAATTGTGAAAACATTTTGTAAAACGAAGTAATTGAAGTTGTGAAATCAATTAAGAGAAAGAAACAATCACTACCGGTTCAGGTTTATGCAAATAACTAGTTCAACTAAAATATTCTTAGGTAGGAAATCACGCAAATACGTGATTTTGTTTAAATTGTTCAACCCAATTCAGTTTATTAACAACCCAAAATCAAATTATTCCCAATAAAAAGAAACCGAGAAACAATGATTCATATAAAAGTTAAGCATAGCAAAATTGAATAAATTAATCAACCTGACAATTGGATCCAAAATCCAAATCTAAACACAATAAAAGTTAATAATTACTCACACAAACTCTACACCCGATGTGATTACAAAAAGTTAAGCCAATCATAATAAAATTCTTCATTAAAAACAATTAACTCAAACCCTACTCTTGTTCCAATATCAAGTTTAAAAAAAAAACAAATAAAGATAATCAAACACTATGTCTACAATATGTGAAAGTAGCCATCCCCCAAAACTTGTTATGCGATATGATATGAACTCCCAGAAGTGCTTCCCTCACATTCTCTTGAGTTCTCTAAATTATTTAACTTTTATAGGTGCGGCTAAACTTTAAAAATTATTTAAAATTTATTGATGAATGAACATCGAGTTCTAAACTGAGCTGAACCCATGACTAATAATGAGTCGTCCGTTGGTTAGAAGACTTTATTTTCTTTTGAAAAGATCAAGACGTTATCATTTATTTTGTTAGTGTATCTTTTATTATTTTTGTGTTTATCTGGTTTTCTTGTTTATCTCTTTTATGTTAGTACAAGTTAGAGATAGATTTTGTTTAGTTTTTAGTTATTGAGCTTCATCATTATAATAATTCTGGAATTTTAAGTTCTTTGAAGAACCCCTAAAATTCTTTTTTTTTCGAACTGTATATATTATAAACAAACAAAACCAAAGCCACAGAGAAACAACACCCCTCTCCACAAGCTGGAGAGAAGCCCGACAATTACAAAAAATTGAAATGACTTGGACCAAACTAAAGACTTACATTTGGACCTATTCTTGAACCATAAAAAACCGAGAGACCTAATATCACCTACTATTTCCTCTATCTTGATTTCTTTGTCTTCAAATATCCTCTCATTACGGGCTTTCCATAGTCTCCAGCAAGCGATAATCACTATACCATGAAAAACGTCCCTTTCCCGGACCCCCAGCCCAGGGGTCTTATGAATCTCCAATAAATCTCTTACCGAAAAGGCGTAGATCAGGGGAATTTTGCACCACGAGCTCACAAACTCCCAAACCTTCGAAGCTACTGAGCAACCCGAGAAGACATGCTCAACAGATTCAGCTTCTGAATCACAAAGGCCACATAAGCGAAAAGGGATTTGAATATTTCTTCTGCTTAACACGATATTGGTCGGGATCTTGTCCATCTCTGCCCTCCAACTGTGAATATTACACTTATTCGGAACCCATTTACACCACTCCATCACATAATTATTCGAGTTGTCCCTACTTTGAACTAGAATATTTTTAACTGACTTGACTGTGAACGACCCACTTGGGTCTCCCAGCCACACTCACGAATCCATTTCTCCTTTCCAGGTTGCTGTTAGTAACACCTTGAGGCAATTCTCCCATTCAAGCCTTTCTGCTTCCGTAGATGGATCACGAATCCATTCCCAACACCAATTGATAAAGTTTCTTTGCCAATAGACACGATCTCTCACTTTGCAGAGCTTGTATTTTTCAAGCCTAAAGAGACTAGGAAAAACAAATTTCAAAGGATAGCTCCCGACCCAAATATCCGTCCAGAAACGAACGTCCACACCGTCTCCCAACTCCCCTTTTATTAGTTCATTCATATTTCTACCAGCTAAGTTCATTTTATTAACTGCAGCTGTGATATTCTTCCAGACCCCTGGGTAGCGTTTAACGACTGGAACCAAATCCCATCCTGGTCGTTGGCAATGAATAGCCATAATCACTTTTTTCCAAAACCCCTCTTTTTCCGTCTTGAATCTCCAAGCCCATTTGGCTAAGACGGACAAATTCACGTCTCTTAACCTTGAAATACCAAGCCCTCCTCTGTCTTTCGGTAAAGCCACCCTATC
The DNA here is from genome assembly GCF_021521415.1 of Bidens hawaiensis. NCBI lineage: Eukaryota > Viridiplantae > Streptophyta > Magnoliopsida > Asterales > Asteraceae > Bidens > Bidens hawaiensis. The sequence goes on along the minus strand of NW_027494811.1, from coordinate 72,792 downwards.
CCACGCCACCCAGTGAACCTTTTTACCAGGATTCGACCCCCCCACACAAATTTTTTCATGATACCTTCCAGAGAATCCACAACCTTACTTGGCACTTTAAAAATGGAAAAAAAAGGTAGATCGGGAGACTTTCAAGCACCGATTTTATAAGCGTAACCCGCCCTCCAATAGACAATGAGTGAGCTTGCCACAAGAAGAGTCTTTTTTTCAAAACGAGTGAACCCCTAATGTTCTTGAAACCTTTAATTAATCAATTGAGTTTGAGTCATATTGTTTTCGTTTCTACATTATTTCTACATGCCATGTTTGTTGATTGGTAGGAAGCATCAAGATGTACACAAGGAACGAACTAGCAGCAGCTGCCACTAAAATTACCTGAAAATTCAAGCATATAAAAATGCATCGCAACTCAAAGCAAGAAATTATAGTCACTAAACATGGGCTTTTAATGTTGTATTTTTCGAAATTAAGTATGACCTCACAACAAATATTTCTTGATTAAATGCGAGAACCCTATCATGCATGTCGATGTTGTCATGAATTATATACGGAGTTAAAATATTAAAGATGCAAAATAAAAAAAATTGATTAGATATTTTATGTTAGAAGATAAAAGATGCAAATTGTCAAATCTCAAATTTCACTTTAAATTTCTTTTTCTAAAGAAGAATTTATGTTTTGATAGGGTTAAGATTGGACCACATAATAGACCATTTATAGTGGGAAAATTGGATTTAAATAATCTCATCTTTAATGGGTTTAAAACAAATAAGAAACCTACAAATAACTTTCTTGTCGGCCAATAATAATCCCACATCCGGTATTTTTCGCTGGCAATCCCACTTTTTCAATGTTTTTTGTTTTATAGACCAGCGTTAAAAAAACTTAACGGGGTTAAGTTTTTTTGCTGATGTGGCTGGTGAGTTGGCATGTCATAATCCTACATGACTTTTCCCTTTTAATCCTAAAATGCAATTACAATATTAATCCTACAAAAACGGGTTGCAAGGGATTTGAACCTGCGCCTCCAGCCCCGCAGTCAACACCCACATGCATAAGGCAACTGATCTGAGTGATCATTTGATAAAAATTCAGAAACAGAACCTATATAACCAGACATTCGCAACCCATAGAGTATTATGAACCCTAAATCATCAATCCGCCAGGTTGTTATTTGATTGGCCGATTGAAATTAGGGCTATTAAAGAGTGAATGACGACGAACACAAAGGTATAATTAGTTATCTATAAAGATGATTGGAAGAGGGATAATTTGATCCCGGCAGTGACGGCGGAAGGGGCTCAAGAACACGCATCAAAATATCAATGATAATATAATTCATTATAGGGTAACTGTAGGCGATGTATGTGAGGTTCTTTCTGAAAGTTTAATTGAATTATTATGAACAATATAAAGTATATTGATTAACAGGTTACGTCGGTTCGTTCAAACGAGTAATACGAATCAATAATTGATCTCATTCCATGTTTATGGTGTCGGTGGGCTCGTTATGGTATGCATAAGGATATGCAAGATTCAATTTCTAAGTTTAGGATGAGAATTATAGTGCAAGCTAGTGATTTGGGTATCCTGGTTCGTTAATCGGGTCGCGGGTTTGGGTCAGATTGAAGTTAATAAATCTGGATAATAGAATTTAATATAATAAAATATAGTAATTGCATTTTAATCCAAAGGGAAAAGCCATGTAGGATTATGACATTGCCAACTCACCAGCCACATCAGCAAAAACTTAACCCCGTTAAATTTTTTAACCCTGGTTTATAAAACAAAAAACATTGAAAATGTGGGACTGCCAGCGGGACATACCGGAGGTTGGATTATTATTGGCCAATCCATTAAAGATGAGATTATTTAAATCCGATTTTCCTTTATAGTGGGACGTCATCCCCATCCATGTAGCCCCATAGCACTGGGAACACTGCCCCCAGGGGGCTATGGAAGGGGTGGGCGCTTCCCACATAGCGCCGGGTGGGGGAAAAGTTAGCTTTGATTTCTAGGTTTTTTATTTGTTATTTTTTATAAATACTAATAATAAAATAATAATAATGTAATAATTAGGTGGGATTCCATCCACTACACCATTTTTTTAAGTCAAAACGCATCTATGGCAATGTGACGTCACATGACACATAGCGTTTTCATAGGGACTCTATCTACTACACATGATCTTATTTGGTTTTAAATTGCAAATCATCTATAAGGTTTTAAATTGCAAATCATTTATGGGGTTTAAAATTCATCTATTACTTTTCTAGGTTCTTGATGATCTTAAATAATAGGGGAAATATATTATGAGGTATAAAATTTCAAATCATTTATGAGGATTTAAAAGAAGTCGATATAACTAACCGAAATCTTGAAAGTGTATGGTTGATTTTTGTTAATAAAAGTAGAAAGCAAATGTTTGCTTATGACAACATTACCTACAAATAACTAATTCTTTTTCATCTTCGATCATCTAGTCTAGTTTCGTCTCATCATTCTTCTCAAATTTGGACGCCCACGCTACTTCTTTATAACTTTATCATTGCTAAACCCTTAAATCTAAATCGAAATCAGATAATTAAGAACCCAAATCGAAGTTGCCGGAACTCATCAATTTTGGGTTTGTTTCGGGTTGGAATATTTATTTTGAAGATTAAAAAAAATCGCATTTCTTCTTCCCAGTAAAAAAAACACTCTTGAAAGATCAAAGATTGAATAAAAAAATTAGATCAAGAACTTTCTACAATAAAGTGTGCATTTGGCTTTAGAAAACCTAAGTAAAGCTAATATAAAAGATCATAATTTTTCTAAACATTGCATTATGTGGGTAGATCTAACAAGCAAGAATTTTACATTTTAATGGCCTATTTTCTCAAACATCAATTTATATTAATTAGATAAAGAAACCATAAATACACTCATACAAGATAACAAGAACACACCACAAAGCACCGACCATGATTAGAGCCACAACCGCCTTCACACAAAAAGAATTTTGAAGCACGGAATTTGAACTCTCAATCTTTTGAAAATACAAAACCTTATTCAACTATTTGATCGTCACATAATTAACCACATTAATTAATTATTTCCGACGCTATCGGACACTTATAAACTTAGGAAACAAAATAAGAATGAAAGCTTGGAGAGATTACACAAGAACTTTAGGCCGAAAACATTACAAGGAAGAGAAGCCCTGTGGAGGCTTCCGTTGTTCCCATGACGATTATCACCATGACTATGGTGGCCATCCACTGGGATATAAACATGACCACCGTCTTCATCTTCATCTTCACCTCTACTTGCACCACCACCACCACCTCCAGAACCACCACCGACTCCTCGACTACCACTTCGAGAACCACCACCTCTAGAACCACCACCAACTCCTCGACTACCACCTCCAGAACTACCACCACCACCTCGACTACCACCACCTACAGAACCAACACCACCTCCAAAACTACCACCACCTCCACGACCACCACCACCGGCACCACCTACAGAACCAACGCCAACTCCTCCAAGCTTCTCAACCGCGGGTACTGATTCGTGATTAGTGCTACCATTTGCGGATGCATTAAAAATAATCATACAAAGCGTCATAAATATAAATGTTATGATCTTCTTCATGATCTCTATCCATGCGCAGTGTAATTGAAATTGGAGTCTAGCTAAATTTTTATAATAAAAAGCATTTGAGGCCAATTTGCTTCTTTAACTTATTTGCTCGATCAGTAAAGTGCCTGTAAGTGTCCTATATGTAGCGAAAATTACCATGTGAACTGATATACAACAAAAGAGCAATGGCATACGTACGTGTCAACTTTTTATTGATTTGTATCATGATTGTTTGATTATCTTGAAAACGAGTAAATAGATACTATTATACGGTTCTCAAACTCATATTTGTAAAGAAACCATTTGCGTTTATTACATATGATGGTGGGTTAAGTTATTCTACGCAGACTCTCAAATCTAGAAATTGTATAAAGACACAACAAACCGTGAAATCTAACACAATGTCATAAAAAAATGTAGCACGATGTTAAGAAAGAAATACACAGTGACAAAAATAGAAAAAAAAACAGAATGATAAGAAAGACATTTTCTAAAATCTACAAACAATAAATCGAAATCGAAACCTAAAATCTAATATCGTAGAGTTCGACTGGACAAGTCCAAAACGGCTAGTTTGAGTTCAATCAGAGTACATTTGATACTCTTAATACGACTTTTTATTTTAGAAATACTATATATAAACCTAAACTTACATCAGGTAAAATTATTATCTGGAATAGTTTTCTCTAGCAATCTCCATTTATTTATGCAAGACATGTAAATGTAAATTTTTATTTGGAAACATATATTGCATTAACATTAAACTACATGTCTACATGACCATTCCATTGTACGAAAGCATGTATACATTTATGACTTATCATAGAACGTCCCATGCTTTATAGTTTACAGGTTCAATTTAGTTTTAATAGATTTGGACAATTAAGCTTAAAGTCGAACACAAGTATGTATTTAAGTAAAGCAGTCATCTTCAGGTCTACTTAGACATGTTCGCAAATTAAACCGTTTATTTTTATATTTTTCTTTAGGTCATCATGTATACTTTAACCTCTCTTAACTCTACATAAGCACCACATCACTCATTTTTCTTTCTTTTACTCGATCTCACTCTAAAGAAATGGTTTAATTCTTTTAACTCCATATATCTCTATTAATTGTTAATTTTATATATTGTTCATTGTCTTTTAACCCGTGAAAAACATATATAATCCCTGGCCTATATTTAACAAATTTAACACCAGTATGGAATTGTTTAATCTATTTTCAAAGTGTCATGTTATCTTAATTATAATGGGGTTAGTGTATACCCTATGGCCTTAACGGGCGCTTTATTTTGTAACTTAATTTGGTTAGCTATTTTATTTCATAGTTTAATAGCTAAAAGACAAATTAATATCAAGTTTATAATTTAAAGTAATTATTTTTTTTAATTCATGTTATTTTAGAATGAAATACAATTAAATTTCAAGTAACAGCTCTTATAAAATTCAAGTTCATATGTTAAACACACTGTTTTCAGATTTGTACCGAGTTCTACCGTGCACATTAACATCATTTTTTTAGCATCCATGTCTAGCTAGAAGCCATATAACCATGATTGTTTTGTATTTAGTGTGTATAATTCGTGCTCAAACACTTAACATGTACCCCAACGTCATTTTGAGTCTTGTATTAATTTTGTTGTAGCATTTACTAATTGCTATTGTGACATTCATAGAAAATGTTTTTTGGTGATATGTTTGTTCTTGTTACTATAAGAATCACCATATTACTTGAAAATTCTATAATGAGGTTGGCATATGCGTTAATGCTTTTATACATCACATTCATATCATATCAGAAAATTATCATTACAAATCAAGGACTTCCAGTGACATGCAACACGTTAAGGCACTGACTGTCGGTTTTTCTTCAATGAAGCTCAATAAAAAAACGAAATATTAATCAACAGATTCTTTTTTTTTCCATCAATAAAACTTCTACCCACTCCATGTTTACACATGAGTTACAACCGGTTCTGATTTTCATATCTTCGTCACTAAAATTGTTCAAACTATAAAAAAAATACGGGTAATAATTTTCTTTTTGTTTTTAAAGTTTGTGCTACTCATGAATATATCCAAAGTTATATAAATAAATGAATAAGAACACAAATCAAACCAAATAATTCTACAACTCAGACTTTTCTATAAATTATTTAAAGTTTATATAGTAATATATATGTATCTAAAGTCTAAACTAACAAATAATTTAATATCTGTCATAGTTGTTGATTTGCTAGGTAGCATCATAGTATGGTATTTTTTGAAATTGATTATAACCTCACAAGAAAAGTTTCTTGATTAAAAGCTTAATTTCTGAGCAAGCCAGTAGGTTTCTTAATTTATTAGCCCAATGAGAGTCGTAACGCATAATTATATTTCTATTTTTAGAAAATATTGCCAAATATATCCCTATCAAACTGATGGATAATAAAATCAATAACAAAACGACATTATGTCGATGTTGTCGCGAATTATTGAAGAATCATACATTCACAGTTTCACACGACGATTAAAAAAATAAAAAATAATATAAAAAAATCTTATGTTTCAGTTTTATATTTTAAAACTTGCTTAAATTATGTTATTCTAAAGAGATAAAATCCCGTAACTTGCACACATGTTAAATTTTTTTTTTTTATTAATTTCACAAATGATCGTTTGATTAGTGAAGAAACGTGGATCTACTCACTGGTAGCAGATCTACTTTCCTCGGGTGTGATTATACTATTTCACCGATGGTTCTTCTGGATCAGTGTTCTTCCACCTACAAAATGAACAGCGCCGTTACTTACCCCTCAGAAAGGGACAGAGGGGTCCTCTTTGGGGTAACCCTCCGGCGTGAGAATCAGTATATTGTGGAGAAGATGATAATGTGTGTAAGAGAATCTCAAGAGTATTGCTGAATAGCTGAATCTCTCTGATTGTGAGACTGTGTGATTGTATGTAACTGACTGTGAGTGAATGTAATTCAATATGATTGAATGTGATATCACTGCCTGTAACTGTCAATGATTGAGTATGAATGTGTCATCAAAGTGGAGTTGATGCTGTATTTATAGTGCTAGGGTTACCACCGGTTGGGCTCAACCTCGTTGGCTTCCTCCAATCGCACTGCGCCACGTGTCCTCTGGGACACCTGGCGCTTTCTCGTTGGTTGTAATCACGTGGTAACACATGTGTCATGCTGAGTTGTCGACCTTTAATTTGGCAGCTGTCAACATCAGCATATTCTTACTCCTTAAAAAGATGCCTTCTGGAAGGTTGTCTGACGTGCACAATCAGGGTTGCCCTAATCCTGATTTGGATAAGGACGAGGTTGATTATGCGCACGTGTGATATGCGCCCATCCTGAGGATGCGCGAGGTCTTCTCTTTATTCTCACGCGCAGATATTTCATGCGCAGATGTGATATGCACGAGCATGTGATATGCGCCGCGCGCTGATGCGCTGCGCGCATATGTGATGCGCGAGCATGTGTGTCTGGGCAGATGTGATATGCACGAGCATGTGATATGCGCCGCGCGCTGATGCGCCGCGCGCATATGTGATGCGCGAGCATATGTGTGCCTGGGCATATGATGCCTGAGCATGTTTTGTATGCGCCATGCGCATAGGTTTTGGCTTTGTGCCTTCATAATGTCTTTATCTTGTGGGTTGACCCGCCTTGCTCGGTGTTGAGGCGGGTACATACCTCTTCAAGCCCCCCAGTCTAATGTGTGTCTTATCTCGCGCGAGCACGGTAAGATGGATATTAGACTTACTGATTTTTGTCTTTTAATGGGGTTTTGTCGTTTTCCTGGTTGCTTCCATCGTTGCGCGAAGTTCTATCCATTTGGTTGAAAACGAAGGGTCCAAACACGTGGTTAGTTGGTGGTGACGTGCGCCGTAAACGTGTCAGACGTTTCGTGTGCTCGAGGTGCTACAGTTGCCTTTCATGTCCCCTCACACAGCTGTCCTGAACTCGTGTCGCGCTCGCATTGGTTAGCACCTGCGAGTGGGGGCGCGTCTCTGTTCCGTGGCAGGTCGGTTACATTTTTATGTCCCCTCAACAGTGTTAGGGACACGTGTCGCGCCCCTCGTTGGCTTGCACCCGCGAGTGGGGGCGCGTGAAATCCGATCAGCTGCCACATTTCTCTCTCCTGGGCCTATAAAAGGAGGCCCTTAGGAAATTTTTTATCTTCATCTTCATTGTTGATAATTTTCGAGTTTCTGCCTTTCATATTCTGAATTGAGTGTTTTCATCTTTTCGATTTCTCGATTATCTGCTGCTGCAGTTGTATGTCTGATAGTTCAGACTCGTCTAGCCCCTCAATCACCTCTGTTGCCTCTCGAAGACGCCGTGTGAAATCTGTGGTGATGTCGACATTGAAGCAAAAGGGGAAAGGGAAGAGGGTTGTTGAGACCACATCGGAGGAAGTAGGGAGGACCAAGGCCACCAAAAGGTGGAATGAAATCCTCTGCAAATTGAAGCAGGCCGATCTCGACAACCTCATCGCCTCTCAGGGCTTTCCCACCCTGTTTGGCTGCATGTTGCCTAGGTCCGGGCAAACGGCGGCGGACCCGCCTGTCGGCTATATATCCCTATATAGCCACTTTTTCACCCACTGCAACCTTCGTCTCCCGATGACAAGGTTTGTGGGTGCACTGCTGAAGTTCTATGGGATTCATATATCCCAAGTCCATCCGTTTGGACTCGTGCGCGTGACTCACTTTGAGTTCATGTGCAAATCCCAGCGCGAGGAACCCACTCCTCGGCGCTTTCAATATTTTTACAAGCCCAAGATCCAGGACAATTGGATCTCTTTCATTCCTCGCAGTCAGAAGGTGAAGTGCTCCACTGTTTCATTCAAGAGCCTTCATGACTGGTCTGAGAGGTTCTTTTACATAAGGGCTGGTGTGATCCCCATCCGTATGACCATGCGCTCTATCTCTTCTGCGCCTGCGGATGAGGGTGTCCTCAAGAACCCAACTGGCGCCTGGGTTAAGAAACTGACCGCCGAACCATCCCCCGCGAAGAAAATTTGCGAGGAGGCGCTGGTGGGGGTCGGCATGAGTAAGCTATGGGCCGACAGCGCGCTTGAGCCCGTTATCCAAGTCGACGGTTTGTTTTAGTTTATTTCATTGCTTTATTTCTTTTTCTGCGCGAACATAATTCTTTTGCTGATATCACTTGACTTGTTTTTGCGCAGTCACCGAGGATTATGTCCTTGCCGCCTATGATGAACAAGTGGAGGGTGGCTCCGTCGCGCTTGGCGCTGGGGAGGTTGGTTTCCCAGATCGCTTTGATGACATGTTCATCCCAGTGGATCTGGAATTTGACTTTGACAGTGACGCGCCTGGTAAGCCTTCGCACTTATGCTCATTCCTTTAGAATACCCAAGTTTATTAACAGTTCTGTTGGTTGTTTTTGCAGATGCGCTTGAAAACTACGAGCTGGAGCTCGCGAAAGAGGAGGAGGAGGAAGAGGAGGCGCCCCTACTAAAGCGCAAAGCTAAGGGGAAATCTGGCGCAGGGGCCAGTAAGAAACAGAAGAAAAATGACACCCCTGTTGCTCATCCCCATGCTCAAACGAAGGGACCTAAGGAAACCCAGGTGTTTACCACCAAGGTTTCTTTAGCTTCCCTGCCTGTGAGAGTGGGCAGACCTCCTGTCCACTTGAGGTATGGTGGCGTCACCTCCTCCGTTCGCGCGGCTGAAGAGAGAAGCAGTGCCGCGCCTGCAACAGGTATACTTTGTTTATCTTCATCTGGCTGAATTGTTATTAAACCTTTGCTCCTTTGAATGTTTGCAGAACCGGCGACGGTAGCAGATCAGCCACAGGCGCCACAAGGTGCTGAGGCTGCGCCGGGGGCTGCTTCGGAGTCCCCTGTTCTACCCTCTGAAAAGGGTAGAATGAACTTTATGGCGATGTTCGTCGCGCGAACAGAATTGCGCCAAGGTATGTTTTGCACACTTGTCTTCTTTATTTTTCTTTTGGATTCAGTCATAAACCATTTTTCCTTGTTGATTTGTTCATAGGAGTTGTAGCTGGCGTACAAGTTGCTGGCGACACTCCTGGCGCCGTTGGCGGCGCCGCTGGTTCTGGTCCTGCTCCTGCTAGTGCTGATTCTCCCCTTATTGGGGTTACAAAGGAGCAGGAAGCCGTATTGCGCGCCGAACTGGCGGCGTCGAGACCTCCCTCGCCTCCTCCTACGCGCAGCCCTCTCCGCGATGCTGGTTTGGAGCCCCCCAGGTCGCAGGAGAAGATGCCTATTCAAGAAGATAAGGAGGATGAGGGGGCTCAAGCTGAGGACTCCTTGGGAGACCGCGCCAGCCCTGCGATGCCACAAGTCTTCGCAGCGCATACTTCTGGTGGGGCTGGCGCTGACTTTTCTGCTTCATCCCCGCAGGTATGTTTTAATTTGTTGCTCCACTGCGCGTACCTCCATATAAGTATGTTTATGACTTAGAACATTTCTTGTGTTTTGTAGGAAGGTGACCACGTTTATCGCCCGAGATGGAATATTAATGAAGACAGTTCCTTCCAATCCATGGGCGTATGCGAGGACTTCTGGGCTCATGCCGTGCCTCCTACTGAAAGGAGGTATCAGGAGGAGCGCACCCGCGCTGACTTGCTCAACGATCACATTTTCGCTGGGTCAGCTTTCTTTGCTGCCTCCCAAGAGCTTCATCGCGATTATATTAAAGTACGCGATGCTCTTGTGGCACCCCAGCAAGAGGCTAAGGTGGCCGCCTGGAACCTTTCTGATGCTCGCGCACGAGCTGAGAAACTCCAGGCGGAGCTCAGCGAAAACCGAGCAAGTGCCAACACCGCCTATATTAAGCGCGGGCATGAGCTCCAAGCTGCGCGGGAGAAGCAGCAGTTGGCGGAGGCCGAAGTTGCCAAGTACGCGCGTAGAGTGCGTGTCTTGGAACAGCAGGCTGAGGCGCGTGACCAAGCTATCGTCCAGAGTATCACTGAAAAATCATCACTGGAGAGCGAGGTTGCGCGCCTGAAGAGGGAGTTGGCGGCCGCGCAGGCCGATAGAGATGAGGCCTTGGCGACGGCAGCGTCCAGCCAGGAGGCACTTGGTGCTGCGCAGGCGGAGAAAGAAAAAATTTTGGCGGCAGCAGCGTCTGATAAGGAGGAGCTAAAAAAGACCAAGGAAACTGTTGAGTTATTAAACTCACAGGTTCCTGCCCTCGAGACGTCTGTTGCTGGCCTCGCGCAGGATCGCCAATGGCTGGTGTCACAGGGCATGACTCGTTGCGCTTTGGCGATGAAATATTCCGCCGAGTTTCAGGCCCTTGTGATGGACTGCAATGCTGCCGCGCGCCTGGTGGGTCGCGCTGAAGGGTTTACGGATGGGTATGAATATGGCATGTTGAAGAAGAACCCATCCGAGTACCCTTACAAGAGCGACGCGGCCTGCGCGGACATGGCCGCGGTGGGGGAGAAGTACATGAATACTCCCATCCCCATCCTTATGCAGGTACCTTGACCCTAATGAGTTTTACTTGATTAATTTTCCAAGTGTTTTGTACTCAATACTTTTCTATTGATTTTGCAGATAGCTGCGCTTGCTGACCAGCCCGACCTCGGCGCGCTAAAGAAGTTGCTCGATGAATGCGAGAGGGCTGGTGGCGATGATGGTGGCGCGGGGGATGTTGCCCCTACCAGCGGTTCTGGCGCGGCGAAAGAATCTGCTCCTGACACCGTCGTGATAGAAGACTCCAATGAGGAGGATGAACTTGACTATGGTCAGTTTGGAGATGAAGAGGAGCAGGCTGCGCCAGATGCCGAGGGCGATGATGAGGATGATGAAGAGGCTAATGTCAACGTGGAGACTTGAGAAGCCCTTCATGTTTTTATTTTTATTTGTAATTTGTAACTCATCATACTTGTAAATTTCAACGCAATGGAATGAAATTTGTTTTCCCTTTTTCACATCTTGCGCATTTCCATTCATCTCTTCATGTTTGCTTGTATAGATATAAGATATGCTTGCACGTTAAAATAAGAACAAGGTTGTAAGGAAATTATTCACTTAACCATAGTCCTATTTTGTAAGTGGTTTCGCAGTATCTTGTTTATGCTGACATGCGCGATATCTTTTCTCAATTCCTTTTTTGCGCGTCGAGGTCGCGCGGTCTTAATATGGAAGTATGAGTTTTAGCCATTACATGTCAGCATGTGTTACTCAGATATCCACTATGATTCCGCGCGCGACCTCGACCTGAGACCTTAACAACTATGATATGGCATGTACTTTGCCTTAGTTGTGTTTAAGGATTTTTATGATCAGGCTGCGCGAGATGTAAGATGGATGTTTGTGAGTGTTTTGAGCTAAGGCTCTTTGTTTTGGGCTAAGGCCCTGACGTTTTTAGAGTTAAGACTCATTAACGTGTTTGAGCTAAGGCTCGTAGGTTTGGGCTAAGGCCCTGACGTTTTAGAGTTAAGACTCGTTAACGCGTTTGAGCTAAGGCTCGCGCATGTATGTTTTACTTCGCTTTATTTCGTTTTGAAGTCAATATAGTGTTGTCATATTGCTCCAAATTAATAAAGGAAGTGTGAAACATGTATGCAAAGGTAATAGAACAAATATTGAAAGATAGCGCGACAAATATTGAAAGATAGCGCGAATCATCATTCATGATGGCTTAAAAGCCTTGATTACATATTTGAACTTTTTACATGAAGCATTTTCTAAGTTGTGCCGCGTTCCACGCGCGCGGTATCTTTTTTCCATTCAAATCTTTTAAAGTGTACGCGCCTTTCCCCAAATCTTCTGAAATTTGATAAGGTCCCTCCCAATTGGGGGACATTTTTCCTGGGGGTATTGCGCGACTAGCTTCATTGTTTCGAAGGACAAAATCATTTTTCTTGAAGTGGCACTCTTTAACGCGCTGATTATAATATTTTTCCAGCTTTTTCTTGTATCTGGCTTCATTGATGATAGCCGCTTCTCTGCGCCCTTCAAGCAAGTTAAGGTCCAATCTTCTTTCGCGCTCGTTATCAGTTTTGCTCATCATGAGTACCCTATGGGATGGGCATCCAATTTCTGCTGGGATCATAGCCTCTGTCCCATAGGTTAGGCTGAACGGGGATTCGCCATTGCTAGTTTTGCTTAATGTCCTGTGCGCCCACAGGACATTAGGTAACTCTTCGACCCAAGAATGGGATTCTCCCTCCAACCTTTTCTTCAGCCCATTTAGCAAACTTTGATTCGCGCGCTCCACTTGGCCATTCCCCTGAGGGTGGTAGACCGAAGTGAAGATTTGGTTGATGTGCAATTCTTTGAGCCAGCTTGATATCTTCCTGTCAGTGAATTGTTTGCCATTGTCGCTCACAATTTCCATAGGAAGGCCAAAACGGCAAATGATGTGGCTCCAGATAAATTGTTTCATCGCCTCAGCTGTGATTTTTGCTAGTGGCTTGGCCTCAACCCATTTTGTGAAATAGTCTATCGCCACTACCAAAAATTTCACTCGCCCTTGCGCTTGCGGCAGGGGCCCCACAATATCAATGGCCCATTTGTGGAAAGGCCAGGCAGAGGTCACCGGAATCAAGTTGTTCTTTGGCCGCATGGTGTTTGGCGCGTAGCTCTGACATGCCTTGCATTTTTGTATTTCTTTTAGCGCATCCAAGTACATGCCCGGCCAATAGTAGCCCGAGCTCATTGCCTTGGCAACCACCATGCGCGAGCCAGCGTGTATGCCGCAGATTCCTTCGTGAATCTCCCTAATCACATAGCTTGCTTCTTCAGCATCCAGGCATTTCATGAGCGGTCCAAGATAAGAGCGTCGATATAATGTACCATCAAGTAGTTCATAGTTCTGCGCCTTGTGTCTTATCTTTCTCGCCTGTGCGCGATCGTCCGGTAACGTCCCCTCCTTCAGGAATTCCATTATTGGAGTAATCCAGGATGAAGGGGATGTATGAATTACAAGGACCGATTGCGTTTGCACTGACGGGTTGCTCATCACTTCCACCCTGACATCTTTGGCAAAGTGATCAAAACTAGTTGATGCCATCTTACTCAACGCGTCAGCGGACTTGTTTTCGCTGCGCGAGATGTGTATGATTTTGAAGAAGTCAAACTGCTCAACGATCTTTTTTGCCTGCTCTAGATATAGAGGCATGGTGTTCTCCTTGGCATCATAAAGGCCATTGACCTGCGCAGCTACCAAGTAAGAATCAACATGTGCCTCTAGCCTTTTAACTCCAAACTTGCGCGCAATGCGCAGACCAGCCAGCAGGGCTTCATACTCAGCCTCATTGTTGGTACTTTTGAAGTCCAACCTAATAGCATAAGTATATTCATGATTTTCAGGGTCCACCAGTTTGAGGCCCGCGCCGGACCCTTCGCTGTTGGAGGCTCCATCAGTGAATAGCCTCCAAACATCTTCCTCATCGTTTGCTCGCGGAGGGTCTACCTCGCGCTGAGCTTCTACAATCTTTCCATCTGGGATTTCTGTGATGAAATCCGCTAAAACTTGACCCTTTATTGCTGGACGAGGCTTATAGGTGATCGTGTGTTCACCTAATTCCAGCGCCCACTTTGTCAGCCTTCCGGAGAGCGCGGGGCGTCGCAAGACTTGCTGGATGTTGTAACCAGTCAGAACTTCAATAGGATGACCATTGAAGTATCTATGGAGCTTGCGCGACGCGTGTGTTAGTGACAAAACTAACTTTTCCATGATGGAATAGCGCGTCTCAGGGTCTGTGAGCACCCGACTCACATAGTATATTGGCGTTTGGATCCCTTTGCGATCCACCAATAATACTGCGCCGATCGCGCGGTCTCCAGCTGACAGGTACAATGTAAGGGTTTCGCCAGGAAGTGGAGCTGTGAGCGCGGGCAACTTTATGAGACATTCTTTTATCTCAGTGAAAGCTTGCTCAGCCTCAGGCGTCCACTTGAATTGGCTCTTCTTCAAGCAGTTCCTCAAAGTGTTAACGAATGGAGTAGATTTGCTGGCGTGGTTCGCTAGGAACCTGTTGATTGACACCAGTCTACCATTCAGCTTCTAAACCTCTTTCATGGTAGATGGTGAAGGCATGTCAAGGATGGCTTCCACCTTTTCAGGGTTCACCTTGAAACCATCCTTAGTGACCATTACACCAAGAAATTTCCCCTCTTCTGCGCCGAAAGTACATTTGCTCGGGTTGAGCTTCATGTTAACTTCCGTTAGGCGCTGAAGAGTTTCCTCGATGTCTTTGAGCATTTGTCTCTCCTCCCTGCTCTTGATCACCAAATCATCAACGTAGACTTCTAGATTTCTTCCGATTTGTTCACTGAAAACCGAATCCATAAGTCTCTGATAGGTGGCGCCCGCATTCTTTAAACCAAAGGGCATTTTTGTGTAACAAAAAACACCCTTGTCGGTCCTGAAGGCCGTCTTGTCTTCGTCTTGTGGTGCCATTTGAATCTGGTGATAGCCTTTGTAGGCATCCAGGAAACACTTGAGCTTGAATGGCGCCACGGAGTCCACCTTTGCGTCGATGTTTGGGAGGGGGTAACAGTCTTTCGGACATGCTTTGTTGAGGTCCTTGAAGTCAATACACATCCTCCATGACCCGTTGCTTTTCTTTACCATCACAGGATTGGCTACCCACGTCTGGTATCGGATCGGGCGGATGATGTTTGCGCGCAACAGGTCCTCAACTTGCTCATTCATGGCCTTCGCCTTTTCATCCCCCATGATTCTCTTTTTCTGAGCAATTGGCTCCACCGACTTGAACGTGTTAAGAGAATGTTGCGCCAAGTCTCGCGGGACCCCAGTCATATCGGAGTGTTGCCACCCGAAGACCGACGTGTATTTTGTGAGCAACCTTTTCATTCTCAATCTCGTTTCGTCTGAAATGGTAGCGCCAATTGTGACCGTTTGCTCGGGGAATTTTGGGTTTAAAATCCACTTCTCTGGCGCATTGTCCGCCATTTGAAGTTTCATTCTCCCCTCCCGCGGCGTACTTGTCACTGCGCACAAATGATCGCGGTAAACAAATGTTACGCCTGTTGGTGTAGGGAACCCCAATGCGCCGTGCGCTGGCGACGGTACAGCATTAAATTGGGCAATCGTTCCCCTGCCCAGGATCATATTGTGGCATGACGTGGTAGGCAAGACCAAGAAGTTGACAACTTCTGCTCGCTTGTGCTCATCATCCCCCATAGTTAGTTCAAACTGAATCTGGCCTAGGGGGTGGATGATTTCATTTGAAACACCACAGATTGGTGCGTTCACAATTTCGAGCCGCGCTTGGTCTGCCGGGTCTAACTTTCTGAAACATTGCTCATACATAATGTCAGATTCGCTTCCAGTGTCCACCAGGACCTTTGACACTTCGTAATGAGCAATGTGTGTGGTGATGACGAGAGGACTGCTTATTGAAAGGCCTCCCCTGATTCTTGGGAAGATGACTTGCTGCTCGCGCCAATCTCCGTGGATTTGCGCGCTTCTCTTTTTTGACGTCTGCCCTTGTCGTCCCCCCTCAGCCACACAGATTCTTTTGTATTTCTTGCTGGCAGAGGCTCCTTCCGGTTGCTCATCTTCTATTCTTTGGTTTTTTACCGAGTGAGCCAGCCTGCCTGACTTTACATCCTTCTCGATCGCATCCTTTAAATGATGGCATGCGTCGGTGTTGTGGCCCGGGGACCAGTGAAATTCACAATATTTGCCACTGTTTTGCGGTCCCTTATAGTGTAGTTGCTTGGGGGGCTTGAATTGGACATTCTCAGTACTTAACACCTGTGAAGGTGTTTTAGTGAGGGGTGTCCATATTCTTGGCAGAGGTCTGCTAGGATCTCTGCCGCCCTCCCTCTTGTCACCCTCCCCGCGATTACGAACTTCTTTTTGGGGCTGGGGTGAGGTTGGTTGCGCTTGTTTTTCCGCGGAAGAAAAACTTGTTGGCTGCAACCTGGACCATACAGAGTTCTGTTTGGCCCTCTTCTCTTTGCTGCGCGGTGATTCTGCCTGATGCGCTCTTTCTCTTGCCCTATCTTGGGCAATCTGTTTCTCATTTCTCGCGAAAACTCGCGATGCCTCCATTAACTTGGCCCACGTGGTGGGCATACCATCTTTGCTTACGAGAGCCCGGCGGAGTTGATCGCTGCGCGCGCCTTGTATAAAGGCCACGCGCAGGAGCTGCTCAGTTATACCCCCGATTGCCAGGGATTCTTGATTGAAACGAGTGATGTAATCTTCAATCGTTTCATCATTCCTACGTATGCAGTGCATGATGTCATCAGGATCGCGCGTGTGCCTGCGCTGCTGTACGAAGTGGGCTTGGAACTTTTCTAATAGTTCCTCGAACCCATCAATTTGCCCTGTCGGCAAGCTCTCGAACCATACCCGCGCTGCGCCCGTGAGGCAGCGAGCAAACATATGACACCATGTTGGCATCGTCCAGCTCTCTAGGTTTCCCGTGTTATAGAAACCTTGCAAAAAGTCATCTGGATCTGTTGTGCCATCATATTTGCCCAGACCACTTAGCATCTTTGTCTTGTGCTGGATGGGAGCCTGCGCGATGCGCGCAGTAAACTTTGAGTGTTTTACCAGGATGGCTGGTCTGTAGGGCGTGGTTACGTCCACTTGCCCTCTGACCGGTGGGCTGTACGGCATGTGCAGATCCAGATCTGCTCTGGCTCCAGGCGCCATGTTCACAGGCGCGCGGAGCTGTGAGCCTCCTGCATGAGTATCCCGTGTCTTCCTCATGCTATGCACTTCTTCATAACTGAACTCAGTGTGTGCAGTGTGAACAGAATGTCCTTCTTCCGGCGCGCGCGGCCTTTTTGTAGTCTGCTTATCAAAAGCTTGCCTTTGTGTTTGGTCGGCTAGCTTTTTCTGCTTGACCATTTCATTGTATTTTTCCATCAGACGCCGCCGCTCGTTAATGAGCCATTCATTTGGATCATTTGTTTCCTCTTCTGGACCCATTGGTCCTTTCAGTTTCGCGCCGGCCATATTTTGTAACGTGAGATCGTCTGGAGGAGTTTCAGTCTGGCCGTGAGGGGTTGTGACGAAGGGACGGTTGCTGGTGGTACGCGTAGAATCACGCGGAACCCTCAGAACCTGCTGTCCGTCGTTAACACCCTCACGTTCAATATCCTCCAGAGCTTGATCAACGTTACGAACTCCAGAAACCATGGTGATTGATTTTTTTTTTATAGATCTGATGAGATCTACTTTCCTCGGGTGTGATTATACTATTTCACCGATGGTTCTTCTGGATCAGTGTTCTTCCACCTACAAAATGAACAGCGCCGTTACTTACCCCTCAGAAAGGGACAGAGGGGTCCTCTTTGGGGTAACCCTCCGGCGTGAGAATCAGTATATTGTGGAGAAGATGATAATGTGTGTAAGAGAATCTCAAGAGTATTGCTGAATAGCTGAATCTCTCTGATTGTGAGACTGTGTGATTGTATGTAACTGACTGTGAGTGAATGTAATTCAATATGATTGAATGTGATATCACTGCCTGTAACTGTCAATGATTGAGTATGAATGTGTCATCAAAGTGGAGTTGATGCTGTATTTATAGTGCTAGGGTTACCACCGGTTGGGCTCAACCTCGTTGGCTTCCTCCAATCGCACTGCGCCACGTGTCCTCTGGGACACCTGGCGCTTTCTCGTTGGTTGTAATCACGTGGTAACACATGTGTCATGCTGAGTTGTCGACCTTTAATTTGGCAGCTGTCAACATCAGCATATTCTTACTCCTTAAAAAGATGCCTTCTGGAAGGTTGTCTGACGTGCACAATCAGGGTTGCCCTAATCCTGATTTGGATAAGGACGAGGTTGATTATGCGCACGTGTGATATGCGCCCATCCTGAGGATGCGCGAGGTCTTCTCTTTATTCTCACGCGCAGATATTTCATGCGCAGATGTGATATGCACGAGCATGTGATATGCGCCGCGCGCTGATGCGCTGCGCGCATATGTGATGCGCGAGCATGTGTGTCTGGGCAGATGTGATATGCACGAGCATGTGATATGCGCCGCGCGCTGATGCGCCGCGCGCATATGTGATGCGCGAGCATATGTGTGCCTGGGCATATGATGCCTGAGCATGTTTTGTATGCGCCATGCGCATAGGTTTTGGCTTTGTGCCTTCATAATGTCTTTATCTTGTGGGTTGACCCGCCTTGCTCGGTGTTGAGGCGGGTACATACCTCTTCAATTAGCTAGAAATCAAGTAATTTATAAGATTCTTATACGTGTATATTAAATCGAAATTTAGACATTTACCCGTTTTAATGGAACTTTCTTTATGTAGAAGAGGTCGAATGGGTGAATTATTTATAGAAAAAAAAACTATAATTATTTGGATTATTTTTATTTCTAGTACATGACTTGTAAAAGACAATTTTATTTTTGAAATCAAGTGTTTATAATTACATGATAGGTAAAAGAAGATGTGTACGTTTACGACAAGTACGTTATAAACTTAATATTAAATTTGAGAGTTTGGATTTAATCTCAACGAGTCAAATCCGAATACACAATTAACAAAACATGTCGTGTTAATTAGGTCAAATGAGCATGTTTTCGGCTTGCAGGGCAGGCCCATGGGTAGTGCGGACCGGACAACCAGCCATAGCCAATAATTTTCGGGGCCAATATATATATATAGAAAAATAGTTCAAATAAAAAACAAGTGTTTTGTGAGAAGTGTGAGAAGAGCTTTAAAATAAAACAAACCACCTAAATATGACACTATACAATGTAAATATGAAACAATACAATTATTTAGAAATTACCAATCTCAACCACTAGATCATAGATCCAATGGCCTAGATCTATTCTTATTTTTCTCACAAAAATATTGTTTTTTACATTAACCCTACCCTATATATATATATATATAATTTTTTTTAACTTTTTCTTTTTTAAGAAAATATGTATGGATCTTAATTAATCATCTTAAATATATTAGGTCAAAAACTTTTTTTTATCCATAATCCATTTATTCAATTGGACCCCAAGCTAAATTTTAATACTATATTTTGTTATGTTCATTGTTACAATATTAATCGTCGTTTAAATCCTGTGGGCTGGCCCCTAGCGACTTGACATGTTGACTTATATACTTTTTTTTAAATATGTTTTACAACATAACTCAATTTTATTAAGTATTTTATGTCGCAGTTCGAAAAGATAAAAGTGAATTTGATCTTAAGATTATAATATAAACGTATTTATATTATGCATTTGTACTTTTGCCTCAAAACTTTGTAATTTTAAAGTATAGTATAAGAAAAAACAATAATTTTTTTTATCAAAAACCCGTGATGTATTTGAGGTCATAACTGTATAATTGTCTAACAAGACTTTCATCGTTGTATCTGAGATCGTTAGCACGTGAACACCACTTATTTAGCATCACCATTGAGAAGCCATATATTAATTAATTGCTACTATAGTATTTAACTCTTTCTCAAACTCATAGCATGATAAGTATACCAACATTCCAAGTCTTTCAATAATTTTGTTGTATATACATATTCTTACAAAAATCATAAAAGTGTATATATATGATGTGTGTATCAAGGTTTCTTGTCAAAAGGTATCAATGTACCTAGTAAAGGCGAAAAGGTGAAAGACCTAACATGAATATGGTTGTTAGGATCCAATCCCTAGTTGAGTTAAGGAGAGAAAGGTAAGGAATCATTTCCTTTCTTTCTTTTCATTTTCATTTCTTTTTTAATTTCTTTTTCTTTTCTTTCCATCCATTTTTTTTCCAATTTGAAAAAAAAACAAACCTACCTATTTTACTCTTCATTTAATTTCCTTATTTATCCTTTCTTTTCTTTCCTTTAATGAAGTTCAAGAAACACTTATTTCATCGTTTCTTTTCCTTTACTTCCTTTAATGAAACTCGAAAACACAACACTCCACTTCTTTCTCATCATTTCCTTTCCTGATGTTCTCTTTAATGAGACTCGGGAACACCGCGTAAGTGGCCAACGTGAGCATTTGTGGTGGATGACTGGATGTGTGATGTGTCCGTATGGTCGAAAATGGGAACTTATCTTTTATATTCTTTTTTACTTTTACATTTGTCTGTTTTTAATAGAATTAAGTGATATTTAGTTTATAAAAGTTAGTATATATTCATCTTGCACATTTTAACATTTACCCGTCACTAACTTCCTTTGCAATTGGAGTGTTACTTTTCCCGAATCCCCTCAACCCACAATTTTGCCACACTCCCATCTGAACCGATCAAAACTCTCTACCTCACATGTTAAATAAATCTTTCTATAATATAAAACTAAGAATAAAAATCTTCATGTACATAGACACACATTTTATAAGTAGAGAAATGTAAAAACCGTATAAGACAATATTAAGTAATTACGAAGTTTAATCAGTGAGAAAAAGAGTGTGTATATATAAATCAATAAGTATAACTGTCCTAAATATATATTTTCCTAGTTAAGGATCCTTAGAGAAGAATACAAACTTTATTTTTCTATAAAATCAATATGCATGCATGGGGGTATATCCTAATTAAACGAAGCAAAGAAAAGGATTAACCACAAAATGGTACAAAGAAGAGAATTCGTGTGGAGGCTGCACCCGCTACGACCACGCTTGTCGTGGTCATGCACCACTGGGATGTATTGAGTTCCTCCACCCCCACCACCTCTAGGGCGAGCGCCTCCTCCTCCACCTCCACGGTTACCTCCTCCTACGGCTCCTCCTCCACGAGAACCACCACCGCGGCCTCCTCCTCCTCCTCTTCCTCCAAACTTAACAACGGCGACAATGCTTGGATCAGATTTGAGATTAAAAGCACCATTTGGGGATGCACAAGTATCGTTAATTACCGAGATCAAAACAACAATCAACATAATCGTTATAAGCCTTGAATTATTCATCTATGAAATAGGATCAAAATCAAAGATTGAAGTGGATGTTTTCTGTGCATGTGCCACATTAGGAATGAATAGAAACTAATGTTTTTCTTTGTGGAGATTACCAATTTTGACATAGAGACTAATTAATTAGTTTTTCAAAATATACATACCTTTTTTTCAGCCTACTTCCCCATTAAATTCTCCTTTTAAACTAATCATATCGCAACACCTAAGCTCCGTCCGTTAAGAAAGCTAAGGCTTAGTCGATGTTTTGTTTTGTTTTTAGCTTTGAAAAGTGAAAACAATGACAAGTACATATAGACCCACATTTACACCATTCAAAAAGCGACACGTGCTCAACAATTATTTAATTTTAGTCATGGCCGGCTCCGAGAATGCGGAAATTCTTTTGGGCCAAAGGCGAAATTTTTTTTAGTCCTTAAGTAAAATGAACATTTTGTTGGGTTTAAACAATTTAATTCTAAGTGGGCTTACTTAATTATGGTTTGAGTTGTGTAAAAAACTTTTGTATAAAAATAAGCTTAAAAATGTTTCAAATGGGACTGGAAACCACAACCTTTTGGTTATGTTTCATACCCAATTGTCATTAGACCAAGCTAATGGCTATGTAATTGTGTTAAAACATTGATTATACATATTTTTTTTTTTTCATAAAAGTACATATAATTTTTTTACAAAAAAAATAAATAAAATTCGGGCCTAGCGGGGTGTTAGGCCTATGACCGTCGACTACCCTGCCATACCCTATAGCTGGCCCTGATTTTAGCCTATGGTTCAAATATTAAGACTACATTGTCACGTCTAGTTGATCCTAATTCCGAAAAGAACCCATGAATCTATTCACTATTTTTTATTTGTGATTTTGTGGTTAGGCCTTGAATCTAGAAAAAAAGACAGAACTAGACGAAAAATTCGAATGAATAAATAATAAAGAATAAAAAAAGTATGGGTTGGTTACACCTACAACCAAAATGGAAACCGAGCGTTTCGTGGTTCAAAAATGCAGAATCTCGTCTCAATCATCATTTATCGGGACTCTTCGGCGTATGTAAGGCCCCGTTATCGGTGCCCTACTTTTCACGTTGGATTTATTCATAAACACAGTTCTAAATATTAGAGTTAACAAAAACTTGCGCGGAATATCAAAAACTTTCATAAACATTACAATCAAATCCATAACTTTGTATTTAACTAACATATTGTCTTTCAAATCAAAAACATTAATTAAGAACGTCTTAGGTCTTCAGATGTCAGACTCTTATTCTTCTGCCATGTGCCCCCGCTCAAGTCAACTGTCTCATTTTACTCACCTACATGCATACTAAAAGTCAGCTACGATGAGTGAGTTCTAGTAAATCATACATCATACAATACATACACTCACCTTCAATCATGCATCCGAAGATACATAATAATTACTTTACTAATTTACTTTCATTTCATACTTTCATACATACTTACATACTTTATTACTTTCATACTTTATATTTACTGTCCATTCTATCTCAAATATTATTATGGTCTGATCCTTTTCTTTTCTACCTTAGATATTATTAGGGTCTGATCCATTACTTCTTCATTTTTGTACATTCTGTCTTTACATACTAGTAACATACACATACATTCTTTATTCATTCATACACATTCATATATTGTACATATAGCTATCATACACATTCGTCCATTACATACATACCTCCCTTGTAAATACATGCAATATCCGAATATCGTTCACGTACCGACAAGCTTTCGTTCACGTTCAAGATATACATAATTAACATATAAATCATACATGGCATACATTTACCATTTAAGGTAAGTGTATTAACTATCACATCGAGTATGCACACAGCCCCGAAAACATAACAAGGAAATGGGTTTAGAAACTCACCTGAATGCGGTACGTTCACCGTTAATTGTAATCCATTTCCTCAGTTGTGCACGACTAACTGTATAACAATTATACGTATCAATTTAACTATCACTACTCATATCGTGTTTCTAGTTTAATTATTACCCACAACGAACGGGGGTCCCGGGGCAGCAGCCCTAGCGGGGTCCAAGGGCCAGAGCTCCTGACTGGGGTTAAGCTGCCAGGTCAGCTTGGAAAAATTTTATTTTCATTAACTGTCTTAACACATTTTCCATTAGGATTTTAAATTATTTTCTAATTCGTTAATCCATTCACTATAACTAATTAAGCCTAATTCATTAGCTAATTCGTTATCTCCTCATCATCTGGTTCGTCCTCTGATTCGTTACCTTATCATAATGAATTGGGTAGATAACGAATCACTTGATTCGTTATCTTTCCATAGCGAACTGGCGGGTAACGAATCGCTTGATTCGTTATCTTAGCATAACCTAGTTCGTTACTTGAACATAGCGAAAGGGGTGAATAACGAATCAGTTGATTTGTTATCTTAACTTAACGAATGGTGAACTAATTCGTTATCCAGTTATAACGAATTGCATCAATCATATCCAGACTTTGACTCAGGGTCAAAATCAAAATCGTAAAGAACACCATATAGTCAACGTATCTTAGATCTGCAATTAAATCTTCGTTTCTTAACCAAACAACACGATTTAGGTATCAATGGATTCGGAATTACAGCGCCTACAAACCTTAACCCTTTGTTCGTCCAAATATTCATGTTTATGAGGTGCGATTTAGGCTATATGTTACGGGTTCTTTAGGTTGGCAATTAACCTATCAATCGTTAATGGTTTACAACAAAAATAATCACATTTGGTTCGTTTTTACCATATGTATACAGATCTACGATTATCTAAATGAATTCGGACCTAAATGAACGATTCCTAATTATATATGTACCTTAAACGAGTCGAACTACGAACACGGTTACGCCTTGATGTTGTTTTGGTGTTTCACGGCGATCTAGCACCAACAAATCTCGGGTTTTCAACTTCGGATCTAGGCTCGGGTTAAATGATAGTCTTGTGTGTGTTTTTGATAGTGTAGGCTATGGTGTAGAGATAGATAAAAATGGAAAGGTTTAGGTTTTAAGGTGTATACCCATGGACCTAAGGCCCATTCCATATTTTATTCTATCCTTAAAGTCCAAGCCCATCATCATATAGTTTATTTATCTATACCGATAACGACACACTATAAAATAAACGTAATGTATTTTATTATTATAACAAAAAGTAGGATGTTACAGCGTAAGTTCCTTGGCTTGGACAGGGCATTTAGTCCATGTCGTTCTGTCCATTTCACCGATACGCAGGCCGTACCATCGAAGAGTGTCATACTTTGCGTCCGATCTACGACCACCCTCTCTCAACCGAAGCCATCGTAACATAACATATGTATCAACGATTCCATAAAAGGACATGCTATTGGATCCATCCCTGGAGGCATAGGCATAGACGAAGAAAGCAGAAATTCAGTGAGTAGGCTAGAATCAGTCGGCCACAAAAGAAAAGCTAGGCTTAGCCGGCGCCACCCTGATTTAGCAAGCTTGTTTTATGGCTCGTTGCTGGGAGTAACGGCTCGGCTTAGCCTTTTTTTTAAATTTCATAAAATCTGCGTCTTTACTATTACTATATATGAAGACTAGTTTTAGAGCTCGTGTACACACGTAATAATTCAAATTAAAAAATTACAAGTAATGTATATATGTGTGAACCCTCAGGTGGGCAAAAGTAAAATTGCACTAATTTTGACGTTATTTTACTAATCTCGTGAAAATAACGTTAAAAGTGGCGGAAGGTTAATCAGGCATCATGTGGTGGCGTTGATAGCCGAAAGACAAGGGCACATGCACCGATCAGCCGGTGTCCCGATGATTGAGTGCTATGTGCCTTATGTCCAAGGCTTGATGCAAAACTACTATCGAGCCGGGGGTCTCACCGGAAGCAGCCTCTCTATCCCTATGGGATAGAGGTAAGGCTGTCTACATCTTACCCTCCTCAGACCCTACCATAGCATTGCTATTGGTGGGATATACTGAGTACGATGATGATGATGATGATGATGATGAAAAAATTACAAGTAAAACAAATAATTACATAGCGTATATGAAAAAATGTATTACATCTGTGCTTGTATCTATATTATGTGTACGTAAATTGATTAATTTATATCACAAAATGATTTTTTTAAATGAACTTAATAAAAAAATGCACGTACAGAAACGTACCCGAGAATGCTTATTTTTATTGGAAATTTCATTCTCAGTGTTATATATGTTTATGAAAGAATTTTTGGAAATAAGACTTCTCATACGATAGTAGTTCTGATAACTCAGCCTAAATACATAACGATAGTTACCTTTATTGATATATTTATCGATTTACCACAAATCGAAGGAAATGAGAACATTAAATTGTAACAATGGATGTTCTTCAAAACTTATGTTTTTCTAAGCTACACATTGAAAAAGATTTTGATAAGTTTCAAAGACTTCTTGTTAATTGCATTTTTTGGCATGTTTTATAACACTCTAAACACCCAATTTTAGCCATATATAATGCATTTATCATACATATATCACATTATTTTGTGTGTTGCTTATTTTGTGGAGCGGAGTCTACTTTGGATCGTTTATTGTTTTTTGTAGGTGCGGAGCGGTTACAAGACACGATGAGTTAAGATGAGCGACTATGTTGACGAATCAAAGGGCCTAATTCTAAAGCTGATGGAATAGTTAATATAGATGAATTAATCTTCTTGGTTTGGCCCATGACAAAGATGAAATAATACTAAGAATTATATTTTGGTTCCCTGCAAATTCTCGTGGACATCATTAATGAAAGTGGGCTTGATTACTATCAATTGGGTTAGAATTAATTTAAGCCACATGCTTAATAATGTTGAGCTTTGGTGACTACGTCCAATAGCCCCACAAGCAAAGGAAAAGAAAATCGGAGGTTAATATAAAAAGGGGTAGAGATCAACTTGGAAAGGGAATCAACTTTGGACGGCTGGAACTTTCGAAGGAGATTTCTCTATTTTGAGCTTTTAATTTTTATGTTTTGTTTCGGATTTGGATTGACTGATTTAGCCTCCATGTCCAGCTAAATCAATATAATTTTAACATTAGGGTTTGATTGATTCAAAACTTATGTGAAACAAGTATGTGATTTGTTTGTTTGTTTAATTCTTGTGTTTAAACCCCGTTCCATTCCAATATATTTTAGATTGTTAGTAAACTTGATCACCTTATTAATTTTTCTAATAAAGTTCATCAATTTTTAAAACCCTAATAAGTTTTTAAGTTTTGGTAAAAGGAACAAATAATATTTTGTGTTTGTCTATGAACCTAAAATCATTATAGAATCAAACAATATAATTAAACATATCGAACGGCGTGGGTGTTTGATTGTAATCGATACTTCTATCACGCAACTCACACAGTAAGATCCGAACGGAGTGAGCTTGGAGTAGCGGGTTGGCTCCAATCAACGAAAAGCATGTGATTAGACATTAGATAGAGTGGACGTCCGAACGGCGTGACATCTAGTATCGGTACAAACTGTTTAAACATAATTTTTTTTTGCATAATAGTGGGTGTTGCTCATAGATATGTAACTTTTTTTTTGTAATATTTCATTGTATCGATAACACAAACCGAGCTACATTGGATAATGGGTAAGCGAGCAACAAGCTGCGCCGCTATCCCCTTTTGAATCGCAAAGCCTATTCTACTAAATCTAAATCCTTGGTTCCTCGGGCTCTGCGAGTCACTGTGCACCACCTTCTGCACCCGCTCCAAGAAGCGAACCGCCTCGGGAGCGAGGGATCCAAAATTGTTAACATAAAATCAATGCACCATAATTGTTAATGATCATAAGCTAGAATTAAATCATGAAATTACCTTGGTGTTGGAATTAGTTTTTAAATATTTGAATTAATTGTTATAAAATATGTTTTATTTATTAAGTTTAAATCAAAAACCCCTATTTCAAATCAATCGTATCTACAATTAAAAGCGTTTCGGAATAATAAAATTTAATCCGTATTCCAGAGGACACGAACCTTACTTTCGCTCATACTATTTTTAATGTGTTAAGTTGGTTTATTTTATTTGTTGGATTCGACACCCATCACTTCTCGACTTTGTCATAACGACAACATAAAAAATAACATTTTAACTCATTCAATTTTGTGAATATTTTGTTTAATTTGAGCATAGTTTTGCATTACATGCTTCCCATACAACGTTGTGATTACCATTGAAAGAAAAGTTAATGTTGACATAAATATTTCAAATTTGATAAAAGTTAAAAGCATTGATAGGCATATGGGTGACATGACGAAAATGTTCGCAATCTTTTCTTATATTTTAATAGTCGGGGAAAATAGTCAATTTGCCAAATACCGAACCTTTTGGTTATTTTCAAAAATGCCCCTGAAACCTGAATCAAATTTAAAATTCTAACTTTCATCCGTTTGACATTTTCAAGTCAAAACTTTAAACACATAACAAATTTGACGACAAATTTATTTGCATTCTCAAACTTTTAAAAATACTCAAATTTTCTATTTTAACCCGTAACAAATTTTGACTTAAATATAGTTAACTTGTACCAAACAATCAATTACCAACTTTTGACCCACAAAAAAACAAATTTAAGTTCCAAAAAAAAACCCGAAACAGTCCTTGATAAAAAAACTAAGAAATTAAGTATGATAAACTTTGTTATGTCTGAAAGTTATTCATATATAATATACATTTTAACATATATATATATATATATATATATATTTTACTAAATTAACCGAAAAATAAATGAATAAATTTAAAGCATATATTTATAATTTATAAATTTATATGACAATTTACAACAACAACAATAACAACAACAATAATAATAATAGATAAATAAGTTTATTTAAAAAAATAGATTTGACTTTTAAGCATATATATATATATATAAGATTAGGTTCATTTCAGAAGTTTTTTTTAATGCGAGAAGTGCGAGAAGAGATTTTAACCAATCATTTAATTTCATTTTAATTTCTGAGTATTTAATTGTAAGAGTATATTAGTAAAATTAAAAAATGTTTTATTTTATAACCAATAATCATTAATTGTTTAATTAATGGTAAGTTAGTAGCTAGTTGTCAGTTACAAACAATTATTATTATTTTTATTTTCATCTAAAATTTAAACGGATGTAATCCACTTGATATAAAATCGTTTTATTATAAAGCATGGCTAGTTATTATTATTATATTTTTATTAATTTCAAATGTGAAGTGGTTTTTTCTATTTTTATTGTAATCGACTATTATAGTGTATGCTTCATTAATGTAACGTAGACATAACTTCGTGATGTATTGTAGAGACACTTTAAAATATTGTGTAGTCATAACTAATGTGGTGTAGATATATTAATATAGTGTAGACATAACTAATGTAGTGTATGTACACTCTTAATTATTGTGTAGTCATAACTAATCTAGTGTAGGACATATCTAATGTAGCGTAAATATGTTTTTATTTTATTTATTTTAAATATTTTTTAGTCTATCTATTATTGAAAAGTTACGAAACATGTTCTTTCTTAATTATTTTTTAATCAATCTTGATTTTGTAGACAAATACGAGTTATGTGTAGGTGAATATTACTTACGTGTAGGTGAATATAAGTTATGCGTAGATGAATATCAGTTACGTGTTGGCGAAAATTAAAGGAACTAATAATATGTGTAGGTGTATACGAGTTACGTGTAGATGAAAATAAAAATACCTAACAATTGTATAAGTGAATCTCAGTTATGTGTATATGATTATGTCACATATGTAGGTGAATTAATTACTATTCACCTACATACGTAATTTTTTTCTTATATAGGTAAAAGATAATTCAAATGATTTTTTGGGAAACGTGAATATAGAATTTGATCAGAAACATATATTTTTTTTTTCTAAAGACTTAACTTTATGAAAGAAATAATGTGAAAAGTAATTTAGAAGTAAACTGGGGAGTTAATATCTTGAAACAACAAACAGG
The DNA here is from genome assembly GCF_021521415.1 of Bidens hawaiensis. Taxonomy (NCBI): domain Eukaryota; kingdom Viridiplantae; phylum Streptophyta; class Magnoliopsida; order Asterales; family Asteraceae; genus Bidens; species Bidens hawaiensis. Next base: position 43,306 of record NW_027494811.1, on the reverse strand, counting down.
AGACCAAATTACCCTTTCATCATAAAAATCAAATGCATTGTCTATCTTTTTTATTACAAATTTGCCATTGTCATTATTTACCATTGATTAGACTTAATCAATGGTTGAGATCGACTTCTCGCACTTCTCGCTATAATATCACTTCTCGCAAGAACCATCCCCTATATATATATAATTCAATGATTAAAAAAATTACTTTATAAAATGAAAACATATTCGAGTTTTGTTTTTCTTTACAATCTTCTACAATACACATAGTGAAATATGTTAATGATAACATTTGAAATTATATTTTTTTCAATATTTGAGAAACATGATTTGTTGTTAATTTATGGATTTCACCAAGTATTTTGAAATATATAGTAAACTATATGTTAATACTTATTTTTATAAAAGTTATGGATCTTGCGAGAAGTGATATTACAGCGAGAAGTGTGAGAAGTGAAGGTATAATTTCATTAATCCCTAATTTCACTATCTTTCATATGCTGTTACATACATATATGTAGGCTGGTTGTATTTATGTCTTATTACACATTCAAACCTACCTACAAACATATAAATGTACCGAGCCACATTCAAACATATGTACCTACACACATACATACATATATACAAACACATGTACACATATACAAACATACGTGCCTACACACATACATATGCACCTACACAACGCATCTACACATAAAAAATGGAGTGAAATTAGGGATTAATGGAGTTACACATTCACTTCTCGCTGTAAAAATACTTCTGAAATGATCCAATAGCTATATATATATATAGTGTAAAAGGAAAGTGAATAATTATTAATTTATTGCATATATTATGACCAATTAGGATATTAGTTTTGGAGGGTAAAAAATAGTGAGAATTAACTAAAAGATAACAAGTGCCCTCAGTTATTTTACTTTATTATAATAAGTAGATATGAATTTTGCATTTTCTTAGATTACAAATTTTGCATGTTTACCTATAATTTACGTATACTTTTAAATTTCATATGCATGCCAATAAACAGCTAGTACGTGTGCAAATTACACGCATTTGTACGTATTTGGAGTTTTTCATTTTAACAGCCAATAAACAGAGAATTGCCAAGTTATTTTATACGGGGTGATCCAATGGCAAAAAGCAGTTAGCTTGATCAACCCAGTCGCACGGAGTCCTTAAGCGCCTCTGAGTTATCTCTAGTAGAGGTGTTCATAAAAATCCGTATCCGAAATTCGGATACCCAAATTTTCTGATTTGGTTAGTGATTTAGAAAATTTTCGAATAGTTCGGATATCCGAACAATCTGAAATATTTTTTCAGTTATTAAATAATAAATATTATTTTAAAGTATATGATAATTTTTGAATATTTCGGTTTATTTTTCGGATAGTGATGCTTTTGGATAAATTTTCAGATATTTTGGATGTTTCGGAAATATCGAATGTCCAAAATATTTTAAAAGTAGTTCTTTAATTTTTTTTATAATTATAATTTTTCTAGATATTTGGTTCACTATTCGATCGGATATCCGAACTTCGAATATCCAATATTTCGGATTCAGATTTGGATAGTGAAATCTACTGTCTAAAAGGTCCGGTATTCCGAACTTCGAATATCCAAAAGTCCGAATGTCCACATTTGAACACCCTTAATCTTCTGGTGAAACACACCCGCCCGAAGGTCCACTAGTGGTAAAACCTAAACGCCTTCAGAATCGAACTGGAGATCACAAAAATTATGGTTTTCCATCATTGAGCCCTCATCCCCCCCCCCCCCCCTCTCCCACAAAAAAAGTATTGATTGTGAGGATTGAACATTGGTTTCTACAAACACACCATAATTATTTAATTTTCAAAAATGTTAAATGAAACACGCAAAATAATATAACTTGTAATTGTCTTATTCAAGGGATGCAAACAAGTTAGGTTGTTCACAAGTTACTCGAGCTCGGATTAATATAAAGCTTGAAATGAGCTCGAGCCTTATACGAGAAACTCGTTGGCCTTGATGAGTCTTATGTAGTTTCTTAATTTTACATCTTTTGACCTTCTATGTTTTAATTTTACACCTAACAGTCGAGCTCGATTCGTGCTTTGTCTCGTTTAACTTACTACACGAGCTCAAGTCAAGCTTAATTAGGCTTGTTTAAAGTTTTTCTAAAAAACGTATATAAATTAATTAGTACATAACAAACGAGTTAATCGTGAGCTTGAAAAAAGAACTGACGGGCCGAGTTCGAGCTTTAGAAAAGAGCTCAAAACCAGTTGAGCTTAGGCACGGCTAGTCTCGTTTACACCTTATTGTATTCCTCAAATAATTTATTACGATGTCGTTTTTTTATATAATACGTCATATTTTTACCGAGTTATATTTAGTAAAGATTGCTAAAAATAAATATTGATTTTGTTATGCAATATTACTCAAATATAGAAATATTACGACCCTGCCACTGGGCTAATACATTAATAAACCTATGGGCCGGGCCTAACTAAAAAACCTTTTATTTAAGAAGATAGGCAGTCGATCATAATTCACAATTACAACAAAGATGAAGAAGATGATGATAATATATATGCTTATGATGATTTGCATGATTAACAATCTTCATGAAGCGTCCTCTAGCGTTGTCATTAATCTCAAGTCTAAACCGATCGCCATTGTTGATAAGTGGGGAGCAGGTGGTGGTGGTCGTGCTGGCGGTGGTGGTGGTCGTAGTGGTGGAGCCCATGTTGTCCCGATGTATGGTCGTGGTGTGGTCATCGGAGCGATGGCAGCCTCCACATGGGTTCTCTTCCTTGGAATGTTTTGGGCTTAATCCTTCTTATGTGCTTCACTTAGGATCTCCATGCATGCTTATGATGTTTCATAGGTTTTAGTATACTGTTCGGTTGGTGTTTTGTTTCCTAGGTTTATGGTGTTTGGTAGTATTTTCGGAATTGTGGTAGATAATATTGAGTGACATTAATGGTGTTTTAGGGTTGGTGTTTTGAGGTGTGTACGTACGTTCTTGTAATTATGGTTTTCATCTATTAATAATATGATTGATTTTGTTCTTGATGAACACGTTGCGGTGGTAAGATGCTTTGTCTCTATTTTGAAGGTGTATGTTTGATCAAAGTTCAAACCCTTAATATAATTAATTACTTTGCCGTTTAAAAAGAATATATATGAATGATTTTAAAGAAAATTGGAGATTTATTGTAAAATTCTTGTTATTCAGATTCATATTTTATTCTTGCCAGGTATTTGTTGTTCCAAATTGTTTATTGTTTTATCTTTCAAGATTATTTTATTTGAGTTCTTATTTATTTACATAACTTTGGATATATTTATGAATAGTATATTAGTATCATTCATATTTTTTTTAAGTTAGAACAAATCTAATGACGAAAATATGAAACAAAACTTATGGCAATATTTTTCTAAAAGGGTTAAAGGTTAAAACCCGTTGGTGAAGACTCCTGAGGAAACATGGAGTGGGTAGAAGTTTCATTGACAAATTATTGATGAATAAAAAATTCTGAATTTGTTGGTGAATTTTCCGTTCATGCCCGGTTTCGACATCGAGCTTCACCAAACAAATATTGACAGTTGGTACCTTTATCGGCAGTAATTTCGCCAATGGCAGTCGTTAGTTTATTAATGATATGAATGTGATCCAGAAATGTAAATAATACATATGCCAACTTAATTATAAAATTTTCAACTTATTTGTTAATTATTAGGTTGCTCTCTACGGTGAGAGGCACCGAAGCCCTAATCTATAACGCCATGTTGTGTTTTAAAGATCATTTACCGCCCCAATATATATATATATATATATATATATATATATATATATATATATATATATATATATATATGTGTATATGAGAGAAAGAGAGAGAGAAGGAGGATCCCACCATTAGCGCCCCTCGGCTGTGTTTCGCACCATCGGCGTCCCTTCACCGCCCCCAAACATGCCCATAGCGAAGGGTCGTATAGTAACAAGTATAAACAGAATCGTACAAATGTATAATTGAAGAGCCTAGCAATGAAAAAGGGTCAGGAGTCAGGACCCACAATACAAGCAACCAGGCCCAAACATGAAAGCCCACTAGGGTAGTCTCTTGACATAACCCACTTAGAAAAGGCCCACAGAAGAATTCCATTAAAGGATAATTAGAGGAACGAGACCCTCTAGGCTCTAGCCAGGTGTCGTCTAATCATGTCATTAAAGGGATAATAACCAAAGGAACTTAAAAGCATATGAACGATCCTACGATAAAAATTTTATTATTATTATTATTAAAGTTTATCTTTTATTTAGTTTCTATTGTAGTCAAATTATGTTTCCTTACTATTTATTTTTTTTCTATTTTTATGTCTTTTGTTTTCCTTTATATTGTAATCTCTTTTAAGAAAAAAAATAAGAAAAAATTATTATTTTGGATCTCTTTTCTCTTCTTCTCTTGTGTTCTTGGGAGATTGACGGTTGTCTCGAATAAACCGTAACAATTGGTGCTTTCATTGATCCTTAGCCTATATGGCTTTGGAAGAACTCTTGGGGGAGTATCCACGATTACCTCTTTTTACTGGATCTAATCCTGCCATATGAATCTCTCAACCAGAACGATATTTCTCTTTTACGAGATCTATGCCGACGAGCGGTTTCCCTATGTCATTGAATCATTTGATGATGAACCATTCTGGTGGTTTAATGGTTGGCTTCGGAGTTCAGACTTCCTCACCTGGGATGATTTCACTACAGTAATGCTTACTCAATTCCACGTTAGTTTTGTCAATACAATTGCCAAATCTGATCATGAAACCATTGTTAATGAGGAAGTTACTCAAGGATTGGGTGGGCATGCAACTGGTAAATATAAGCAACAAAGTTGTAATTTGATGGTTAATAAAGATGCCAATCAAATTTACAACAATACAATTAGCTTGTTGGCGCCGACACCGTTAAAAGGTACAACAAGGCGACCTGTGTTGAACCTCTTGTGGTGGTCCGTTGACATTGGCCCGAATAACACCAGAAGACTCGAATGGCGGCCACCGTGGTGTTACGTTGAGACCGCCCCACTTGTCGTTGTACGACTCGAATGACGACCACCATGGCAACGACATTCCGTCCTTGAGGACAAGGACGTTTTCAAAGGGTCGGGAATTGATACGATCCTACAATAAAATTATTATTATTATTAATGTTTATCTTTTATTTAGTTTCCATTGTAGTCAAATTATGTTTTCTTATTATTTATCTTTTTCTATTTTTATGCCTTTTGTTTTCCTATATATTGTAATCTCTTTTAAGAAAAATAATAAGAAAAAATTATTATTTTGGGTCTCTTTTCTCTTCTTCTCTTGTTTTCTTGGAAGATTGATGGTTGTCTCGAATAAACCATAACAACATAGGACTTTATGTGTCACACCCCGACCAAAGGCGGAACATGCCGGGGTGCAACGTGATTGGACAAATACACAAGACACTATTTAAAGTGACAATATTTAATTAACTCATTTATTTCATAAATCAATAATCAACACCTCTCGTTCACACAAACAATTTAATACAAGTAACATTTATATTGTTCGTTTTACTAATACCCTAATAGTCTTGGTAACGTTTCTCATCAAGTCCTCGAGTCAACAAAAGTCAAACCTGTAACATTTCATAAAATAAAGTTTATCAACACAAAGGTTGGTGAGCAATTCATAAGTTTGAGCATATAAGTATATAGTAATAAAAAGCCACAAAACTTGTATACAAAACGATAAATAAAAGCAACAATATGGATGATATGAAGTCGCTAATAAGAATACATTAGCGGCACCGTCTATAAGAGAATACTAAATAGATTCGGATTTCATGAAGTCGTTAATAAGAATACATTAACGGCACCGTGCTATAAGAGAATACCAAATAGTTCACGGATGTATGAATCAACCTTCCAAAAGCGGTAAACATATAAGCATATAAGCATGTAAGCATAGAACACCAAATCGAGCAATTATTTAAGTTAAGTATACAATTACGTTTGTGGGTTTAAAGATTCAAGTAAATAAAGCATTTAGTTTGATAAGTATGAAATGTCACCCCAAAACGAAAGATGGAAAAAGGGGTATTAAAGTACTCACCTCGCTTGACGAATCGGGAATATAATAAATGATCGACACATAGAAAGCTTGTAAACGAAACGAATGAATCCGACTTGTAAGCTAATTGGAAACGAATAAATAAAATATATTAATGAACTTGAACTTTAGTTAAACTACATTTGAAATATTGAACGAGAAGGTTCGGTTGTTAATCGGGTTACCGGTTAGTTTGTTAACGATTAAGGACTCGTACATAATTAATAATTAGAATAAAAAAAATATTATTTTATTGGGCTTTTAAATAGCTAAACTAATATTAAAAGAGACAAGACGGGTTTTAAATCAAGGGTTCGGTTTTATAAAAAATGAATTGATAATAAAGTTTATAATAATATTATTAATGATAAGATAGTAATGATAATAATAATGCTAAAAGATATGTTGGATATGTATAGATATATAAGATAATGATGTTAATAATAATAACAATAATTATTTTTAATAATACTAATATTAATGGTTACAGAATAGAAATCTTGGTATTAATTATAATGTTGTTGATAAGAATGATAATAATAATAATAATAATAAATAATATTGATAGTAATAACGATACCGTACTCGATGTTGGTTCGATTTCTAAACGAGTTCACAAATTAAATATAATAATATTATTGCTAATAATTATGAATAAAAATAAGATTTTACTAAATAATAATAATAATATGATCTTTATTAATAATAACAACTTTAATATTTATAATAATAATGATAAAAATAATAATATTATTAATGGATACATATAATAGTAAGTTTAACATACTAATAATAATTTTTGTGTAATAATATTAGTACCAATAGTACTCGAGATTTTTTATGTATAAAAATAATATTAACACCGGTCTAGTATGAGACTCGAACCCATGACCTCTAGTTCAACAACTAACGTACAAATCGAACGAACCATGTAAACCAATGTTAATTAAGCCCATACGAAAAATTCATATATTCACTTCCCGGGTGTTCATCTTTTCCCCAAACTAAACCAACTCCATACCCCTTTCAACCCGTTTCAAAGAAGATGACCGATAACATAAACCCGATATTAAACACTTAGACCCGATATTTGATATGCGAAAACTGACGACACTAAAACCCAATATTACTTTACCTTTTAAATGAGCATGAGGTCGGCTCTACACCGGGAACAAAACCCGAGCCGAAACCGTCGGAGACGAAAGGCAGAAATTGGAGGGAGAGAGAGTGAGCGTCGCAGAGGGAGAGAGAGTGAGAGGGAGAGAGAGAGAGACGAAGAGATAGAGAGAGAGAGATGAAAAGAGTGCGACAGGGAGAGAAGAGAGAGCGGCTGAGGGAGAGGGAGAGTTGCGGTGCCGGTTTTCCGGTCGCCGGAATCTGTCCGCCGAAAAACCGAAAGAGGGGAGACGAAGCTGTGTTGTGTGTGTGTGTTGGAGGTGGTGGCTGGAGATGTCGGAGGTCGGCTGTGCTCGCCGGAAATGGCGAACCGAACCTGTCGGAATCTCTGGTTCACCGGAAAACGGCTACAAGGGTAGGTGGCTTAGTTGGATATCGCGGAGGAGGTGTTTGGGGTCGAAGGTGGTACTTCGGAACGCCGGAGATGCGCCGGCCGCCGGAATTCGGCGCCGAAAAATGAAAGAGAAAGGTGGGGGCGGCTGGGTGATAAATATGTTAGGTTTAGGTTATTTTAAGTTTTATGTATATACATATTTACAATACACCCCCTTAAGTTTCAATCAATGTTTAACATGAGTTTAAAGGTTTCCAAAGTTATAACGAGTTTACGAAAATCAGTTTCAACCATCTATGTTTTCTCAACGACACAATAATATGACAAAACATCGATTTATTGGTGATCGAAATATAATATAATGTTGTATAATAAATAAATAAAGTTCTAAAAATGTTGAGGTGGGTTCACGTAATAAAATTTTACAAAACGAAAACAACTCGAGACTCGAATTTGACGGATGTCATATTATGTAATTACTAGTTTAATCCTCTTGTGTTACGGGGTTTATTCAAGTTTTTGTTTTAATTGTTTTGATATACTTTGATGATATATTTTATTTTTTAACATAGTTTTATTTTAATTTAATACATATATATCAGTTTGTTATTATATTTTTTAGTGTTTGGGTTTTCTCAATTGAGATGTGTAGGTTTTTTAGATTTTTAACGAACAAACATAAACGGACACAAGCATGTTGATTTTTTTAAATGAGCAAACATGAACACAAATATTTGTTTAATGAAAAAGGGGGCGTTGATGTAGTAGACAATGGTGGGTAGTATCGGAAGTTAACCGGCGATGGAGATGAACAACAACAGAGAACATGTAAAAGAGATAGATTAAATTAGGGTTTAATGATGAAAGTGTTTACCAATAAATGAGATCTTATAACCCATTTGAGGGTTATTAGAGTTTGGTAAGACCCATTACCGGTGGAAATTATTCTTTGATGGTTAAGAGGTTATTTTACAAATAAATGAGATGTTATAACCCGTTTAGAAGTTATCTGTGTTTGGTTTGACCCATGACCCGCAAAAATTATTGTTTTATTATGAAAGAGTTTCATAAATATATGAGATGTTATAACCCATTTAAAGACTATCCGGGTTTGGTAAGACTCATACCCCACGAATTCGGGTTAAATGCACGAGAAGCCTCCATTTAGAAATCAAGCAATCTGGTGGCTCTAGAGAATGAGGGGAACAACCTGAGAGCGACACGTATGATTTTATGATAGGCAATTAGATAGATAGATAGATAGATAGATAGATAGATATAAGAGGTCTGCTAGGGGTACAACACTGTACTAAACCTATGACAAAATATTTCTCTTATCTGATATCACCCCAAATGGCGCCATATTGACCAAAATATCCTTATAAACTTATGTTAGCAAACCCATATCTCCAAAATCAAATTTATATGATGGCCGGTGGGGCACATCGAAGCCCCTCCACATTGTCACGTCAGCGCCACGTGAGCGTTGGGGGAATCGAAGGCCCGACCTATAACGTCTCGTTGTGGTTTAAAACCCCTTTACCTCTCCAATATCTATATCTATATTGTATATAAAACATTTGAGATGGACAAAATGGTAATTTGAGAGCATTAAGACGCCGATATATTAATTTCACTCTTCAATTTTCCGTCATCCTTCCGCCGCCATTCACGCTCTTATTGAAAGCCCTCAATTAATTTCATCTACAGGCAAGCAATCAAGCCTATTCAATTGGTTTATGAATCGTCATCAGTTGCAATCCCATTTGCACTTGATTAGACCACGAATGGGTAGTTTCAATTTCATTGAATTCCTAACAGGTGGTTTCGTTATCCATGAATTTCATAACGAATGACTATTATATTCATTGGTGTCTCTCTCTAACAAAACAAGGTCTTATTGTTTAGGTTTAATGAACTTGTGTGAAGCAGAGGTGAAAATGAGAGCGATGACTGAAGTTCGGGTGCTCGAGATCAGGTAACTGTATTTGACCTAATTGTAAGCTTTGTGGTGTTAAACGATTGAATCAATTGTTTTTGACCTAATTTATTATGTTGGTGTAGTAAGTTTGTTCTTCAATTTTTTTCAATTTTGCAGGGATACTGAGTCGATGAATTGAAGTTTTTGGTGTGCAATCGCTTCAACTAAATGTCATCCCAAAATCCTATGCTTCCAAACTCACTGTCAAGGTATTGGATTTCATAGGGCTTCCAGTAATGCTTTGTTACACATTAGATTTGAATATATTTTCATGTTATTTTATTTATTCCTGTTGTGTCTATTTATGAACACGCTGATTAATATAGATAATGCATATTACCTTGGCTCCCATTTGATCATTCAATTGCATTTTAATTCAATTGGCTATTAATATCAATGGCTATTAAAAGGTTTCGTCATCAATTACTATTCAATTGTGATTCTCAAATCAATCTATATACTGAAATCGTTGGATGGGGTTTATCATCGTATTCGTATCTGCATCAGTGTTGTGACACTCGTCAATTTCAGGTTAACTCCGTTAATCCAAACTCCGTCAATTCAAACTTAAGATTACTTGATCTATAACGCACATCTCATTACATTTAAACTAGGGTTTTAAATGACGCTTGACAATCACTACACATGTAGTCTTTCGGGATTGCACCGAAACGCAAACGAGTTGACTCAAACCATTGGTGAACAAACGACAAATATCAAAACAATAAGTAATTGATAATTATGTGTTAGGTTTATGTGTTATTTGATATTTATATGTAGAACATTAACTCAAGATGCAAAAGTCTATTTTACACTAGAAAAGTAATAACTAAAAGTAGAGGGGCCATTGTGTAATATAATTATTATTAAATAATAATAAAAACTCTAACCTCCCTTTCCCCTCTCCCCATACGATCGCCCCCCCTCCCCACACCTTCTTGGCGACAGCAACCACCACCACCACCATATCACTTCCGTTTGACCTCGTTTTTCATAATCGGAGCATCCCGCACTTGTTTCTAGTCATTCCTCACCTTCCTCTTGCTCGTTTCTGCGTTTTTAAGGTATAAACATAAACCCTAATTTTCGAAAATCATGTGTTAAATGTTCATATGCTTTGTTTGGATTAGATGATGCTTGATTATGCTTCGGTTGTTGATTTAAATGATCATGTGTGATTTTGAACGGTGAAAGATTGTTATATCATTGATTTTTCGTGGATTACTACTGATTTTTATGGATTACAATGTTTATTGCATGTTTGGGGATGTGTTGTATGCTTAGGATACATGCTATATGAATTTGCGTGCTTGCTGATTTTTGACAGCAGAGATAGTTAGACTTGAACGAGGTGTAACTTGTTAAATATGAAACCAAACTGGACTATTTATGAGTCTAAAAGGTAGTACTCTGAGTCTAGTTTTCAGAAAACCCAACCATGCCTGATTTGGAGGTGTATTGGTTACTCAAACGATTTAAATGTGATCAAAGGTCAAAACTAATGCTGGATAGATTATTTAATTCATGTTTGGATGACTCTAACTCGATGTTAATTACATGTTTTGATTCGATTTCTGATGCTATAATATAGTAGGTTGAGTCTAGTTTTTAAAGAGTCCAAATTTGTAATATTTGGACGTGTAAAAGTTAACTTTTATTATTTTACAAAACATAGTGCAAGTCTTAATTGTGGGGTCTGCTGTTAGGCTGTTTTGCAATCATCATATCTCATAAACTACAAGACCAAATGGGTTAGTTCCACTCCTGGAAGTTAGCATATTGAGTTAAGAATCTAACCCAATTGGTCTTGCATTAATTGAATTTACCATTTAATGGCAATAACAAATATCATTCTGTTGCGCACGATTTTGACTGCTGTGAGTTTACTGTAATGTTTAGGTCTTTGTGAGAAAACTATGTGGAATAAAAATACAATAAAAGTAGTTCTGGAAACCTAACTCATATGTGCTTTTGTGACGATTTTTTTGTGAATTAATTGATATGTTATGATCTGTTGAATAGAGTAATCTTTCAAGTAGAAATCTGTCTTGGTAAAACTAGCTGCTGAACTATGTGAAAATACATGAAACGTGCTTGTTGTTAGATAATTGCTATGTTTTTGACTAAATTTCACTTGTGGAGATGATTGCTAGTAATATACAATGTTAGTACTTGATACTTAAGTAGTTGTTTACACATGTAATGTGTCACCAATGTGTTTGTCGAGTCACACATAATTCACAAACGAAACACGAAACGTATCTCATGCATAGGTATTATGTGCCGAGTCTAGAGACTCAATAATAGTTTAAATACTTAGAAAATCTCATTTCTGTTTTAGAACACTAGTGAGGATTTTCTATGACGCGCATCTCTCGGATTTGATTTAGAATTCATCGCAAACAGTGAGTTTCACGTTCCCCTTTTACTCTTTTAAACGCTTTTTATTTGGGGGAGATAACATACTCCAAAACGCTTTAGATTTTGTTATTAGTTATATATCACTTGTAACGCTAAGTGGCAATCGAACCAACTAAAGTCCTTCATAACATCGAACCGTTTAGTATTTGTATAATAGCGAGTCACTGTTGAGTAGTACTACTGGGTTTGACAAACCCCACCCAACTCTAAACTCGACGGCAGGTCGAGTGGGTGTAATCTTGGCTAACACATTTTCCATGGTCGTGGTAGACATGGTGGCAAGGCAATTGATAAACAGTCAGCTTCGGTGTCGAACACTTAGTAATACTTGTTTTATAGGCTAGCTACCTATCGATATATAATTGACATAACATTATCTGGTAACGCAAATGCAAACACTTAAACGCAAACATTTTCTTTATTTATATATGTGAACTTACCAACCCTATGTTGACACTTTTAGTATGTTATTTTCAGGTAGCCGAGGCGGGCGCGCGGTATAGGAACATGCATTTCATTGAACTCTATCGTTTTTGCAAACTTGTTTTAAACTGTTATTAATTGGGTTTTAAGTCGTCCTGCGTGACGCAACACTTGGTTTATGAATTTACGCTTCCACACTTATTTAAACTTAAATGTTTCGTGGTTTGAAAACTTTATTTATGGTGTTTGATTATAACTAATGATTCTGATCCTGTTAGTTCATACCCTCTGACGGTAAAACTCCGTTAGTGGATTTTGAGGGTGTGACAGATTGGTATCAGAGCCATAGGTTATAGTGAACTAGAATTTGCATGCATACTAGACTATAACCGCAACGACCCATTAGTTATAATTTCTACGCACTGCATATATATTTTATTTAGTCATTCGTTATCTTTATCTCTTAACCTCATTCACTCATACGCGCGCATACACGACTTATCCTGTAGGGATGTCGACGCCACCATCACCATCATCCGACTAGGTGACTCATGCCCATGGAAAGGAACCGCGGCTACCTACCTCATCGCCACACCGAGTAGCCCCGGAACTAGAAGCCCCTGCACCGAAGAGGTATCGCCTATCTGGAGGCATGTACGACGACGTTAGCTGGGATTGGTACCCGAGTCTGATCAGGCGTATGGTTTACCGCGAGCAAGTTCCCCCACTACCTCACCCGAGCCGTCCTGCATACCCCAACACCCTACCACCCATAACCGAACCTATAGAGCGTGTTCTCGCAGTTGTTGTTTCCTGCTTAGAGCGTGTTCTCGCAGCTGTTGTTTCCTGTTTAGAGCATGACGCGGGTTTTATGCGCTCGGCGAGAGCGAACGTTTCCGGATTGATAAGAGATGGAACCGAGGTTAGGGAGGAAATTTCCCGCCTGACAGCGGCTATGAAGGAAGTGCAGGATGCTAATGAATAGCAGATGAAGATTATGAGAAAAATGCAAGCAGAGATGATAGATTTGCAAGAGCAACTCCTTGTGGCGAGATCCCGGACAGAGATAGCTCTAGAGCGTTGTGATATCTTACAGACGAAAATTGACCAGAATGCAGAAGAACCTGAGGAGGAACCCGAGGAAGATCCCGAGGAGGAACCCGAAGATGAACCGGAGGCATACTCAGAGGTGTCCTCAGACGATGACATCCAAGGATGATAACACCTAGATGGAGGGGTTGTCTCCATCCAAACTATTATTTTCTATGATTTTAAGGATTGGTTTTAAATACTTTGTAGCGAATACAATGGTTTTAATCATGAATTATTATTTGGATTATTATATGGTTGTGATGTGATGTTTGCTTCTTTTATTTTTTTTCTTTCTTACCTACCTTTTATTACAAGTATGGTGTGTTGCATATGAAACCGAGAATTCATGTCTAACATTTTATGCTGTGATTCTAGGAGATGGCTGGAAGAAACGCTGGGCATGGTCGCGGTAACATCAACCTAACCGCAGCAGAACTCCAAACCCTATTGAATGACCATGCGGCGGCAGCTCTAGCCGCACATGTTCAGAATCAAGCCGGAGGTCCAGCCGGAGCCTGTACTTTCAAGAACTACCTAGATTGCAAGCCCAACTTGTTTAAGGGCACTGAGGGAGCCATTGGTTTCCTGAGTTGGGCTGAGAAGGCAGAGTCAGCTTTCGAGATGTGTAACTGTCCACCCGCCAGCAGGGTCAAATTTGCTGCTGGAACACTGGAAGATTCTGCTCTCACTTGGTGGAACTCCAATGTGCAAATTCTTGGGTTGGAATTGGCGAACGCTATGAACTGGGAAGAGTTCAAGAATATGATGCGGGAAGAGTATTGTCCTAGAGAGGAAATCGCGAAGTTGGAATATGAGTTTTGGTCGTTGAAAATGGTGGGTTCCGAGATTAAAGCCTACACCACCCGTTCCCATGAGCTAGCAGTAATGTGTCCACGGATGGTAGACCCGCCGAGTAAGAGAATCGGGATGTATATCGATGGGTTGGTACCACAAATTCAGGGTATGGTGACGTCTTCCAAACCGGCTACAATTCAACAAGCGATCCGGTTAGCTCACAAACTGACGGACCAGGCAGTGACACAAGGTGCGTTACCACCTAGAGGTTCCACCTTTAAAACCCGAGACAACTCAATCACTGACAACAACAACAACAACCCGAGTAATGGAAAGAGAAAATTCGACAACACCAGGTCCTAATCATCGAACCCCCCACAGCAACAACACTACCGTAAGCCCGAACTCGCTCAGAGCTTCAATAATCAGGGTTCCAATAATAACAACAACGGTGGCGGGCAGGGTTCGAGTGGCTATGCTGGGAAGTACCCGAAATGCAACAAGTGCAACTATCACCATGCTGGCTCATGCGATCGTATCAAGTGCCTGCGATGCGGCAAATTGGGTCATCAGGCCAAGGACTGTAGGGGAGACCTAACGGCTAAGGGTGCTCTTAAACAGCCTGCAACAACGAAAGGGTGCTTTGAGTGTGGTCAGGAGGGTCATTTCAGGAAGGATTGTCCCAAACTGAAGCAGAATGAGAACAATTGAGGCAATAACAGTGGCGGGAGCAGTGGTAAAGGTAGAGCTTTCATCATTGGGTCGGGCCAGGCCCGCAGCGATCCGAATATGGTTACCGGTAAGTTCCCTGTGAATGACTGTTCTGCTTCTGTTTTGTTTGACACTGGAGCTGATAGGAGTTTTATATCGAAAGCATTTAGCAAACTCTTAGACTTAACTCCAACCCCGTTAGATGCTAAGTTTCATGTTGAATTAGCTGACGATAAGTCTATAGAAACAACTCATGTACTAGTGGGATGTAAGTTGAAACTGTCAGGTCATACCTTCGATATCGACCTTATACCCTTTACGCTTGGTAGTTTCGATGTCGTTGTCGGCATGGACTGGCTATCCGAGAACCGAGCGGAGATTATATGTCACGACAAGATAGTCCACATCACTACCCCTTCCGGCGAAATCATTTCGATCCAGGGCGAGAAGAGCGGCATGACCACCAGCGTCATCACCCTCATGAAGGCGCAGAAATATTTACGAAAAGGTCATCCAGCAATTTTAGCCCATATTGTCGAGAAACCCGCGGAGGAGAAGCGAATCGAAGACATACCGATTGTGCGATATTTTCCGGAAGTCTTCCCGGAGGATTTTCCTGGACTCCCACCTATTCGACAAGTCGAGTTCCAAATCGAATTGACCCCCGGTGCAGCACCCATAGCACGAGCCCTGTATCGGCTCGCACCGGCAGAGCTTCAAGAGTTGTCTACTCAATTACAAGATTTGTTGGATAAAGGTTTTATCCGACCTAGCTCATCACCATGGGGAGCCCCTGTCTTATTTGTCCGAAAGAAGGACGTGACTTTCCGCATGTGCATCGACTACCGAGAGCTGAACAAGGTGACGATCAAGAACCGTTATCCCTTACCCCGAATTGATGATCTGTTCGACCAGCTTCAAGGATCAAGTTACTACTCGAAGATCGATCTGAGATCTGGTTACCACCAATTAAGAGTGCGCGAAGAAGATATTTCAAAGACAGCATTTAGAACTCGGTACGGTCACTACGAGTTTTCAGTTATGCCTTTTGGCTTAACCAACGCACCAGCCGTATTCATGGATCTCATAAACAGAGTATGCAAGGCGTACCTCGACAAGTTTGTAATTGTTTTTATTGATGATATCCTCGTCTAATCCAAGAACAAGGCCGACCACGAAGAACACCTGAGGTTGATTCTAGAATTGCTAAAGAAGGAACAACTGTACGCTAAACTCTCGAAATGCGAATTTTGGCTTCGCGAGGTTCACTTCTTAGGACATGTGATCAATGAGAATGGTATCCATGTCGATCCCGGCAAGGTAGAGGCCATCAAAAATTGGGAAGCACCTAAGACTCCGACTGAGGTGCGACAATTCCTAGGACTAGCTGGCTACTACCGACGTTTCATCGAGGGATTTTCAAAGATTGCTCAACCCCTCACCGCCTTGACGCACAAGGGTACTAAGTACAATTGGGGTGACGCGCAGGAATCCGCTTTCCAACTGTTGAAAACCAAACTCTGTAGCGCCCCTATCCTAGCCCTTCCCGAGGGAACATAAAATTTTGAGGTGCATTGTGACGCATCGATACAGGGTCTCGGTTGCGTGTTGATTCAACTCGAGAAGGTATAGCGTATGTTTCTCGACAACTACGGATTCATGAGAAGAACTACACGACCCATGACTTGGAACTCGGAGCTGTGGTGTTTGCTCTTAAGATATGGATGCATTACTTGTACGGTACCAGGTTTACTATTTACACCGACCACAAGAGTCTCCAACATATGTACGATCAGAAGAAGCTGAACATGCGACAGTGTCGTTGGGTCGAGCTGCTTAAGGATTATGATTGTGCCATCAAGTACCACCTTGGCAAGGCCAATGTAGTGGCCGATGCTCTCAGCAGAAAAGAAACCAATAAACCTAGACGAGTGCGAGCATTACAACTCACGATTCACGCCAACTTACCCGATCAGATTCGCGAAGCGCAACTCGAAGCCTTGAAAGACGATAATCTCCCATCAGAACTCATGCGAGGCATGAACAAGCAACTTGAAACCAAATCGGACGGAGTCCGATATTTCGAAAACCGGATTTGGGTCCCTCGATACGGAGAGTTGAGAACCCTAGTGATGGACGAAGCACACAAGTCCCGATATTCCATCCACCCTGGCTCAGATAAAATGTACCATGACCTAAAGGCACTTTACTGGTGGCCAAACATGAAAGCCGACATTGCCATCTACGTGAGCAAATGCTTGACTTGTGCAAGAGTCAAAATAGAATATCAGAAACCATCTGGCCTACTACAGCAACCGGAACTTCCAACATGGAAATGGGAACACATTTCCATGGATTTCATCACGGGATTACCCAAAACACCGACGGGATGCAATATCATCTGGGTGATCGTTGACCGGTTGACTAAGTCTGCACACTTCTTAGCAATCAAGGAATCAGACAAAATGGAAAGACTGACTCGCATCTATATGAAAGAAGTAGTGTCTAGACACGGAGTGCCTGTCTCAATCATATCTGATCGAGATTCCCGTTTCACTTAGTACTTGAAACCTCTGAAAAGATTGTTCAGATCTGAAACCGCATGGCGGCAGCACGAGATCTCCAAAAGAGTTACGCTGACAAGCGCCGAAAGCCTCTTGAATTCCAAGTGGACGACCAAGTATTACTCAAGGTCTCACCTTGGAAAGGTGTAGTTCACTTCGGAAAGCGAAACAAACTCAATCCACGATACGTTAGCCCTTACCGGATAACTGAGCGCATTGGTCCGGTAGCGTACCGACTGGATTTACCAACGGAACTCAGTAGCGTACACAATGTATTCCATGTATCCAATTTGAATAAATGCATTTCCGATGAAACCCAAGCAGTTCCTTTGGACGAGTTGCAAGTTGATGAACAACTACGCTTCATCGAAGAACCAGTCGAAGTTTTGGATTGGGAAACCAAAACACTCAAGCACGGCAAAATTACAATCGTTAAGGTTCGTTGGAACTCGAGACGTGGACCAGAGTTCACGTGGGAACGCGAGGACCAAATGATGAAAAAGTATCCTCACCTTTTTGAAGGGTTGACCAAACACCGAAAACCGCGAAAGCCGTCAAACCGTCAGAAATCACCAGAGGTATGAATTAAATTTCGGGACGAAATTTATTTCTACTAGGGGATGATATGACAAACTGAAAATTTTTTCTTGCTTTTCAGACACCCATCGCGACTTGACTCAAATTTTCGGGACGAAAATTCTTTCAACATGGGAATGATGTGACACTCGTCAATTTCAGGTTAACTCCGTTAATCCAAACTCCGTCAATTCAAACTTAAGATCACTTGATCTATAACGCACATCTCATTACATTTAAACTAGGGTTTAAAATGACGCTTGACAATCACTACATATGTAGTCTTTCGGGATTGCACCGAAACGCAAACGAGTTGACTCAAACCATTGGTGAACAAACGAAAAACATCAAAACAATAAGTAATTGATAATTATGTGTTAGGTTTATGTGTTATTTGATATTTATATGTAGAACATTAACTCAAGATGCAAAAGTCTATTTTACACTAGAAAAGTAATAACTAAAAGTAGAGGGGCCATTGTGTAATATAATTATTATTAAATAATAATAAAAACCCTAACCTCCCTTTCCCCTCTCCCCATACGATCGCCCCCCCACACCTTCTTGGCGACGGCAACCACCACCACCACCATATCACTTCCGTTTGAGCTCGTTTTTCATAATCGAAGCATCCCGCACTTGTTTCTAGTCATCCCTCACCTTCCTCTTGCTCGTTTCTGCATTTTTAAGGTATAAACATAAACCCTAATTTTTGAAAATCGTGTGTTAAATGTCCATATGCTTTGTTTGGATTAGATGATGCTTGATTATGCTTCGTTTGTTGATTTAAATGATCATGTGTGATTTTGAACGGTGAAAGATTGTTATATCATTGATTTTTCGTAAACCCTAGAGGGTTTACTACTTATTTTTATGGATTACAATGTTTATTGCATGTTTGGGGATGTGTTGTATGCTTAGGATGCATGCTAGATGAATTTGTGTGCTTGCTGATTTTTAACAGCAGAGATAGTTAGACTTGAACGAGGTGTAACAGGTTAAATATGAAACCAAACTGGACTATTTATAAGTCTAAAAGGTATTACTCTGAGTCTAGTTTTCAGAAAACCCAACCACGCCTGATTTGGAGGTGTTTTGGCTACTCAAACGATTTAAATGTGATCAAAGGTCAAAACTAATGCTGGATAGATTATTTAATTCATGTTTGGATGACTGTAACTCGATGTTAATTACATGTTTTGATGCGATTTCTGATGCTATAATATACTAGGTTGAGTCTAGTTTTTAAAGGGTCCAAATTTGTAATTTTTGGACGTGTAAAAGTTAACTTTTATTATTTTACGAAAACATAGTGCAAGTCTGAATTGTGGGGTCTGCTGTTAGGCTGTTTTGCAATTATCATATCTTATAAACTACAAGACCAAATGGGTTAGTTCTACTCCTGGAAGTTAGCATATTGAGTTAAGAATCTAACCCAATTGGTCTTGCATTAATTGAATTTACCATTTAACGGCAATAACAAATATCATTCTGTTGCGCACGATTTTGACTGCTGTGAGTTTACTGTAATGTTTTGGTCTTTGTGAGAAAACTATGGGGAATAAAAATACAATAAAAGTAGTTCTGGAAACCTAACTCATATTTGCTTTTGTGACGATTTTTGGTGAATTAATTGATAAGTTATGATCTGTTGAATAGAGTAATCTTTCAAGTAGAAATCTGTCTTGGTAAAATTAGCTGCTGAACTATGTGAAAATACATGAAACGTGCTTGTTGTTAGTAATTGCTATGTTTTTGACTAAATTGCCCATGTGGGGAATGATTGCTAGTAATATACAATGTTAGTACTTGATACTTAAGTAGTTGTTTACACATGTAATGTGTCACCAATGTGTTTGTCGAGTCACACATAATTCACAAACGAAACACGAAACGTATCTCATGTATAGGTATTATGTGCCGAGTCTAAGACTCAATAATAGTTTAAATACTTAGAAAATCTCATTTCTGTTTTAGAGCACTAGTGAGGATTTTCTATGACGCGCATCTCTCGGATTTGATTTAGAATTCATCGCAAACAGTGAGTTTCACGTTCCCCTTTTACTCTTTTAAACGCTTTTTATTTGGGGGAGATAACATACTCCAAAACGCTTTAGATTTTGTTATTAGTTATATATCACTTGTAAGGCTAAGTGGCAAACGAACCAACTAAATTCCTTCATAATATCGAACCGTTTAGTATTTGTATAATAGCGAGTCACTGTTGAGTAGTACTACTGGGTTTGACAAACTCCACCCAACTCTAAACTCGACTGCAGGTCGAGTGGGTGTAATCTTGGCTAACACATTTTCCATGGTCGTGGTAGACATGGTGGCAAGGCAATTGATAAACAGTCAGCTTCGGTGTCGAACACTTAGTAATACTTGTTTTATAGGCTAGCTGCCTATCGATATATAATTGACGTAACATTATCTGGTAACGCAAACGCAAACACTTAAACGCAAACATTTTCTTTATTTATATATGTGAACTCACCAACCCTGTGTTGACACTTTTAGTATGTTATTTTCAGGTAGCCGAGGCGGGCGCGCGGTATAGGAACATGCATTTCATTGAACTCCATCGTTTTTGCAAACTTGTTTTAAACTGTTATTAATTGGGTTTTAAGTCGTCCTGCGTGACGCAACACTTGGTTTATGAATTTACGCTTCCACACTTATTTAAACTTAAATGTTTCGTGGTTTGAATACTTTATTTATGGTGTTTGATTATAACTAATGATTCCGATCCTGTTATTTCACACCTTCTGATGGTAAAACTCCGTTAGTGGATTTTGAGGGTGTGACAAGTGTACCTGTCTAAATTATCGTTTACTTTAGTTATTATGCAACAGACATGTATATTTGATGTTGTAACTTGCAGGGCGATTTTTTATATTTTAGTAAGGAGCCAATTCGTGCGGGTGAAATCGTGGTCTTCAATGTCAAGGAACGCTTCTTAGTATGTTTTTCTCTTTTGTCATTACCAAGCTTTTAGCTGTAATTTCTCAACTGCTTTTCTTTGTCAACGGACTACGTGCTACCATCACAGTCTTTTGATAAATGAATTAACTTTCCCGTTGTTTATATGTTCTCTTGTTGTTTGTATGCAGGGGCATGATACTCCAATCGTTCATCGAGTGATTAAGGTACGTTATTTTAGAAGGCGTTTATCTTCTCTTCCGCCTTTTCCCATATTGGATTAGACCTGTAAAAGAAAGAACCGAACGTTCAGCGAGTTATTCGTGAACCGTTCGGCGGGAAGTTTGTTTATGTTCATTTATATTTAATAAAGCATACATGAACACATGTATTGTTCGTTTGCTCGCTTGTGAACTTTCGTTTATTTACTTTCTTTTATGTCCGTTAGTTTAACTCATAAACTATGTAATTTTTATAAAATTTTAAAATAATTTAATGTATGTAATATGTTAACCCACTAACACATTAACCCTAGCCTCGTATTTCAAAATCGTCTAATTCATTAACTATGTAATTTTATGTTCGTTTATGTATGTACATTTATGTTCCTTACATTCATGAACTGTGTTTAGATTTTTAACGAACGAATATTGCATTTTTTAAACAAACGAACATGAACAGAATATTTGTTGAATTAACTGTTTGTGTTCATATAAAGTTAAATGAATGAACACGAACATGCCCTTGTTCGTGTTTGTTCAGTTCGTTTACAGTCCTAAATCAGACTCAAATAAACTATATTCGAAACACCTTTGTTTATCTTGTTAAAACCATAACTTCAGTCTATCTTATGCGGTTACAAACGTTGCATTCATCATTTGAACTATGGACTAACTGCTCATGTTTGATATTATTAATGTGTAATCATCACTGATATATAATTCTGCAGGTTCATGAACATGAAGATGGAGAAGTTGATGTCCTTTCAATTACAAAAGGTAAATCAATTCAACTAGATCACTTTTAAAAATAATAACTTGAGTTGATTATAACAATTTGGTTCTAAGTTTCTGACTATATAATTGTCATTGTAGGGGACAACAATCCTAAAGACGATAGAGGTATGTATGCTCAAAGCCAAGTATGGTTGCAAAGGAAACATATTATGGGACGAGCTGTCAGGTAAATTTAACTTTATATTGTTTGTTTATTTGGGTATATCATTTTGATTATAACTTTATCGATTTTGTCGTATGCAGTATATTTTAGTAGGTGCTTGACATGTTGAAGCAGATGAGAAGAAGCAGGCACAGTCGGTATATTGAATCATGATCTGAATATTATAATTAGGCTATTTTGTTGTTAAAATTTCTTTGTTATGTTCCAGACTCTAAGCTTGGATCAATAGCAGTTTGGCCATTTGCAAATGTGTGCGCTTTAACTTGTAATATGTTTCACAAATCAGATGATTGCTGAATTATTTTGTACATAACACTTGAATTTTGTACACTTCACCAGGTTCAAAAGTCATTAGTATATTTTGATCATCATTCATAGGTTTATCCTTTTAAATAACAACATTGTTTTAGTTTGATTGTGTAAAATTTGATCCTTGGTATTTTAGTGTTCTCATTTGCAATAGTGTATAAATTATTAATAATTAGTTAACAAGTCGAGCCCGATCTTGAGAAAACAACTAACGAGTTGAGCTCAAATTTTAGAAAAAAAGCTTGAAACTAGCCAAGCTCGAGCTCGAGCCCTCGTAACTCGTAAGCCAAGATGTGCTTTGGTCGTTTTCACACATATTCCTTTTTTTAGTTTTACTTAAAGGGTATAATAGTCAAACTTGAGTTGAAGATGTTGTGAACATAAGAGATGTAAGAGGTATGAGTGGTATTGGATTATGATGTATGACTTCAACAAATGATAAATAGGTAGTTTAACAATAAAAAAAAATAAAAGATTTGTCCAATAAACCTTTTGACACCAAACTATAATGTATATTGTGTTTTGTGTGGTTAATCATGGGTTTTATTTGACCTGTAAATGAGCTTGAGCCGAGTTTAGGCTCGTTAAAGGTTTTATCTAAATATTTAAAACAATTACAAAAATGTATATAAATTAATTAATAATTAGTTAACAAGTTGACCCCGATCCTAAGAAAACAACTCATGATTCGAGCTCGAATTTAAGAAACGAGCCACAAGCCGAGCTCGAGCCCTCGTAAGCCAAGACTTGCTCAACTCGTTTATCACACTTATTCTTTGTTTTAGTTTTACTTAAAGGTATAATAGTCAAACTGTTAACTGTTACGAATGGAAAAAAAATTGTTGGTGCGTATGAATAGTAATTGGTTTAAAAAAATGGAAATTGTAGAAAATTAGTAATATAACCTGAACAAAGTGATTAGAGTATTTGAAAAGCAGTGAAAATATTGACTGTGTTCTCATTCATTTGTGTATCACAGAATTAATATATAGTGTGGCCTCTCACTCTCATAATTCATAATTGACAAATATTTCATAAAACACGATATATCCAATATATATGCATTCGTTAATGTTTTAGCGTGCACATGCGAGAACACGCTACACTGATAATCCGTTACACACCATGCCAAACACTACAAACCAATACCAGGAGATAACTTGCGCGAACCCGCAGCAACGCGCGAGCACTTTTGCTAGTATATATACATATGTGTATATGAGAGAGAGAGACAGAGAGTGAAAAGGACCCCACCTTTTTCCTCAAAGTCGCCAACCCCCCCCCCCCCTCTTGCCGCCCCCGCCATTAGCGCCCCTTGTCGGTGTTTCGGGCCCTTGGGGTCCCTTTGCCGCCCCAAACATGCCCATAACGAAGGGTCTTATAGTAACAAGTATAAACAGAATCGTACAAATGTATAATTAAAGAACCTAGCGGCTAGCAACGAAAAAGGTCAGGACCCATAAAACAAGCAACCAGGCTCAAACATGAAAGCCCACCAAGACAGTCTCATGACATAGCCCACTTAGAAAAGGCCCACAGAAGAATTTCATTAAAGGATAATTAGAGGAACGAGACCCTCTATCCGAGTTTTTGACCAAAATGAGTGGGATGGAAACATTATTTACCAAAATAATAACCAAAGGAACTTAAAAGCGTAGGATTTTATGTAATTATATAAGAGGTCTGCTAGGGGTACAACACTATACTAAACCTATGACAAAATATTTCTCTTATCGAATATCACCCCAAATGGCGTTATATAGACTAAAATATCCTTATAAACTTATGTTAGCAAACCCATATCTCCAAAATTAAATTTATATTTATTAAAACCTCTCGTGATTTAATCTTATCCTAACTAGTAAATATTTATGGTATTATGATTGTTAGTTTCATACCTTTTGATATGTTGATCCTAAAGGTGCAAAAGCAGGTTTTGGGATCAAACTGGTTTTCAAAAAGGAAGAACAGGTCGGTTCAAAGCATGGTTTTACCGATTTCAAGTGTAGGGTTACAAATTGATTTCAAGATACGGTTTGGTTTGGATCCAAATTATAGGAGTTAACCAAACCGGTAATCATGTTCAAATGGTTTTAAGTTCCCAACCCCATCTTTATGTACGCCTCTAATTGAGCCCCTTAGTCTCTGCCACAAATGTTTTTCATCTACCAATATTATATGACATGTGAATTAGGGCATGTCTTTTAGTTTTCGTTTGTATCCCTAAATATTGTTGAATAATGAAAACCTCGTAAGGTGTAGTATATTATTAATCAACTATATGTAGGAGTACAATTAGATAAATAAAATGAAACATAATTAAATACAATCTTCTAAATAACACTATAATAATAAACTCTAACAATATATTCTCTAATAAAGATGACTTTCATCTAACCATATTAAATGATAAACGAATGAGATTCGAGGTATATTTTTCTAATTCTCTTGTTACTCATGGTTTATAAGTATTGTTGGACTAAAGAAATGAATCAATGATACCCGAGTAAAGACGAACACTCAACTATAAAATTTATGTATGTTATGACAATACGTGTGATAATTTCCAAAATAACCTACACAAAGATACACTACAAAAAGGGTCAGGCTAAACGTACCCCCCATGGTTGCTTGTCATACCCCCTTCCCTCCCTAGAAAAACCAACTTTCATATTACCCCTTGAAATTATATAATTACCAAATTAGCACAAAAATAAGGAATTTATATATTTTTTTTTACAAATTGCGTTTTTTTTTATTATTTCGAGTTTAGGGTTTCGGGTTTAGGGTTTGGGTTTAGGGTTTAGGGTTTAGGGCTTAGGGTTTCGGGTTCTGGTTTAGGGTTTAGGGTTCGGGTTTAGGGTTTTAGGTTTTCGAGTTTCGGGTTTATTTTGTAAAAGATAAAGTGGTAAAATAAGGATATTATAAATATATATACTATTAAAATTAAAAAAATAGATATTATAAATATTTACAATATCAATACTAAAAAAATAAATTAACAGTAATACTTGATAATTTTTAATTTGATATATATAGTGAAGACTTTAAAGTGAAAAAAAAATATTGTATGGACTAATATGTATATTAATAATGTTGAGAGGTAATAATTATTTATGGTGGTGTGGGGGGGGTTACGTTTAGCAGCACCCCTACAAAAATAGTTGTTTTTCATGATTTTCTCATTGTTACATCATTATGATTGTTTTCGTTTTTACTTGTACCATACAAAACTTACTTAATTTAGTTTAGTGCTAAAACTAAAAACCAAAATAATTGATAAAAAGATACGTTCATGCAGAAGTGCATTAGACCACCCGCACCTTACCCCCTTTATCTTTCATTTCTTCTTTTTCCTCTCACAATTTTGTGGGACTTTTATCCGGAATCTCATACGTCTATTGTTTTTTCTCTTTCTTCATTCAACTGGTGTTCATTCAGATCCAGGTGAGTGGAAAAAACACCGTTAAGTGTCCCCTCACAATGAGTCAATTATTCGAGATAAATTACATCCATCGTGTCTCTTGTTTCCTCTCGTTTACATCTGTTCGGTCTTTTATTTGATCTAGATTTAGCGAGTGTATCTTGCTAAATAAACGAAGATTCTAGTATTGTGGCATAGTGTTAAAAAAATTATCTAGATACACTTTTGATAATTCAACTTCATCGATAATAAAAGTAGGTGACTTGATCCATAAAAACGTAAACGTTTACATGATTGTTTTTTTTGACACATTCATTTGCCGGTGGAACCCTATTTTCTTCCTTCTTTCCTTTCATTTTTATATTGTATTTGCAACTTATAGAAAACATGATGAAGTTCCAAAATGTAACCATTTTCTCCGACCAAATTAAACTTCCAAGACTTTATTACAATACTTACAAATAATAAGATATGAGATGTCACATAATTAACAACACTTTCAAACATCAAAATGACAACGATGGAAGAACACATTTGTGTGTTCCTAGACTCATACTGGTACAAACACCATATTCTCACTAGCAACCACCCACCAAGGGTTTCGGTTTCAGACACTCGTCAAGCGTTAAATTCCCCGTGATCAAAACGTGTTGACGATAATGAATTGTATAAATGATTTGGAGATGAAGGGTCTGCTTAGATTTTGGGCTCTTCTGTTGCTTCTGCCGTCTCCTAAATGTTTGATCTCTTTCATTATTTTTCATTTCGGTTAGCCAATTCTTCATTTACTTTGTGGGGTGAGAGTTGAAGTTGGGTTTTGAATTTTGTTTAATGCCACATAGGGTCAAGTTAAAATACAAATGGCAAAAAAAATGAGAAGGGTGATCTTAGATTTGAATGACTGAGATTAATTTAATAAATAAAAATTGATGGAAATGACATGAAGGTAATAACCCACCTTTGTTAACTTTCTCTCTCCACATGCAAGACACATGTCATTTCCCCCATCATTTTAAAATGTCCATAAGTTTTTCATACGACATTATTTTTTCAAAAAAAAAATCACCATAATAATAAACGTTTTTTTATCTTTAATATGAGTATCATATTGTTATATAAAAATAAAAAAAATTAATAGGTTTTTTTAATTGTGTTTTTTTTGTTGTTCATTTTGTAATTTGTTGTTTCCATTGTGTTTTACGTTTCAAATCATTGTGTTATGTATATTCACCATTTTGTCTTACGTTTTAGGTCATTGTGTTATACGTATTCACCATTGTGTCTTACGTTATAGGTCACTGTGTTATGCGTATTCACCATTGTGTTTTACGTTTCAAGTTATTGTATAATATGTATTAATCATTGTGTTTTATGTATTAGATAATTTGTTGTTATTTTATCATTATTTTTACATATTATTATTACACAACGATGTTATTAGTATTTAAAAAAACATAATGATGAGTTGAAAGACACAAAAACGAAAAAAGACACAATGATAAGCGAAAAGACACAATAGTGTGCGAAAAGACACAATGACGAAAAAGACACAATGGTGTGCGAAAAGACACAATGATGAAAAAAGACACACTGATAGGCGAAAAGACACAATGGTGTGCGAAAAGACACAATGACGAAAAAAGACACAATGCTGTGCGAAAAGACACAGTGACGAAAAAAGATACAATGATAAGCGAAAAGACACAATGGTGTGCGAAAAGAAACAATGATGTGCGAAAAGACTCAATGACGAAAAAAGACACAATGATAAGCGAAAAGACACAATGGTGTGCGAAAAGACACAATGATAAGCGAAATGACACAATGATGTGTGAAAAGACACAATGACGAAAAAAGATACCATGATAAGCGAAAAGACAAAATGATGTGCGAAAAGACACAATGACGTAATTTTGTTTTAAATTTTATATAACAAAAATCATACTCATATTAAAGATAAAAAAATGCTTGTTATTATGATGATTTTTTTTAAATATCATATGAAAAAGTTATAGACTAACTAAAATAATGAGAGTATTAACATGTGCATTGCATGTGAGAGAAAATGTGTACAATTACCTTTATACCTTTTTTCTTTTGGTCCCACTTAACACTTGTCAATTATTTATGGCTTTTTGCACTTTTTATTATTGTTACCCTTTATAGAATAACTTGACCCATGTCAAATATACCCACAAAAGATAAAACATGTGTGTCTATACAAAAGTTAATGAAACATTTATTGTTTTATTTCAAATTATACCAAAAGTCATGCAACGAATTCTTAATTCGCTAGTATCCTTTAGTAATTACCCGATAGTAGTTATTGATGAACTAGAGGCGAGACTTAAAAGTATTATTTTATTTCAATTTTTATGTCTTGACTCTTGTATAGGGGTGTTCAACGAATCGAATTTCGAATATATTCGAATCGAATTATTTGAGTTTTGAAATTTTGAAGCTGGATTCGAATTCGATTCGACAAATTCGATTCGATTCGAATTCAGAAAAGCTAATTCGAAATTCGATTCGATTCGAGGATAAAGTTCGAATTCGGATCGATTCGATTCGAATTTAGTTAAAAAAATCTATTTCAGTTTCAAAACGACTACAAATTTGAGTTTTTTAACAACAAAAGTGCAAACACATAAAATAAATAAATCATTTAAATTTATCACATTCTAAATATTCAAAATGGTATTGTCCAATTACATTTATTATTGACCAAAAAGATTAACTTTCAATTTTTTATCTATATAACTCAAAATATTTATGTGATTTATCTTTTCATAAGTATGTATATATATAACAAAAGTAAAATGTATAGTTTGAATTCGAATTTCGAATCGCATTTAAAAGCATCAATTCGTATTCAATTTTAATCGAATTCGAATGATTGGAAATCGAATTCGAACCTTCAAATTCGAATACGAGTCGAATCGAATTTCAAGTTATTCGAGTCCGTTCGAATACTGAACACCCCTACTCTTGTAGTTATAACTCGTCGAAGATTTGTCGGTGATTTTCACTTTATTGGTAGGTAATTAAGTTCCGATAATAAATTTTATGAAATTATATTCTTTTATATTGAATATATATAATACTGTAATCACTACAAGAAATTCTGCCTGTCTGATATGATAATAACTTATCAAATAATAAAAACAGACCTATTTATGTTCAAACTGATGATAATATAATAACTAACATAAAAAACTAAATAGACAAATGATAAACTAATATAATAATAATACATGATAAACTCGTCTAACAAGTTGGACCTTATCTGGATCATTTTTGTTGGTGACTTGGTGTGTATGGATAATTTTTATCCATTCTATTAATGAATTTGGCTTAATTAGCTATTAAAAAGAGTGAATTCAATGTGGAAAACAAATCAGATAGAAGACAGGAACACGAGTGATTGATGACAACTTATTTAATATCAAACAATAACGTTAGAAAAGACATGAAAATCAGGATGGAACTTAAGTCTAACCTCATCTGAAATGACTTATCATTTTAAAAACTTATATACTTGATCATTTATAAAGTCAAGTGATGTATACATTTTGGAATTAATGTTTATGGATATGATTATAGTTAACAGGTATGTATGTTTGGGTTTTCGAGACAAACAACACTAATGTTATACACGACTCGTACCTGTAAAAAATTTAGAACTAACCTCATACCCGAATGCTCTTCGGAATATCTTTGAAATTCATATCGGTTTCACATTCTTAACAAACAATCCACAAGCCCGGAAATTTCCAAAAAGGGAAAGCAGCTTGATACATTGTTCTATATCAGTTAATAAGTTAAATTAAATAAAATTAATTTCTTGCATAAATAAGTTGTTGGTTCCACAGTTCATAAATTCACTTACTAGTTATTTATAAATTCCAACCGCCCTTGTTGGCTCGGGTCCCTTTTCTATTAATTATGATCATATCCATTTCCTTATTATAAATACATATTCTACTTACTATACTTACATCTCATACTATTTGGCTTTGTCTTATTTTATTTTGTGCTTTGGTTTACCTATAGTCACAAAAGATGACCATGGCTCGACTCGCTTTGTTCACATTGGCTCTTTCGATGTCGATCGAGTTCTCAACATGCTATCTCTTGAAAAGTGTGGTTACATGCCTTGACTGCCCTACCGGTTCTGACCTTGCAGGTTCGGTTTCTTAATATAAAAATGCTCTTAAACATGCATGTATATTTTGCATGGAATTTTATATAATGTTTTTATAGTGCATGTCAATATTTATAATGTGCAAGTCACTCAATCACACATCTCACCACTTCTTTTTGTTCTCCTCATAGGCATAAAGATAGCAATCAAGTGCAACCAAGTGAAAAACCTAGCCATGGCTACAACCAATAGCCATGGTGCCTTTGAGACACAACTACCATCAAGCAATTGTCAAGCCAAGATCTTAGGTGGACCCAAACAACTCTATGTTTCAAGAAAGACAATGGTCACTAGCATCATGAAGGTCCATGATACTGACTCCTATACCACATCTCAACCATTGAGCTTTTACACATCTTGCCCGTTGTCACAAACCCATGATGGGAAATGTGGGACCCAAAACGATGCGGTTGGAAGGAACATCGGGTCGTCAAAGACATTTGATCTGCCTTTGCCTAAAGAGTGGGGATTGGCACCGTCTAGCTATTATGTTCCCTTCCTCCCTATTATCGGCATCCCGTGACTTGATTATGACTTTTGGGCATATGTTTTATTTGATTGCAATTGTTTTATGTCTTATAATGTATTTCAATATCTATATTGTGTCATAAGTACCAATATCAAGTGATGTATATGTTGAATTTCTTATTTTTATGTAATAAAGATGTATAATATGCTTAAATTGTTAATTGTTTGTATACGTGTTTATCTTTCTCCCTGTCATTTACTTTTTAATGTCAAGACACTATGGTTTGCAACTTTAAAGTTTAAACTATATACTATTATGCTGACATGATCAAAACGTCTTTATTATTATTATTATTATTATTATTATTATTATTATTATTATTATTATTATTATTATTATTATTATTATTATTATTATTTTCAAACAAGGAAATCTAACTATCTATATAATTGTCTACTATGAAATTCTATGTGTTGCTCTTAGGTTGTTTCCCACATTCTCTAGAGCCACCAGATTGCTTGATTTCTAAATGGAGACTTCTCATGCATTTGACCCAAATTCACGGTTATGAGTCTTACCAAACCCGGATAATTTTCAAATGAGTTATAACATCTCATATCTTTATGAAACTCTTTAATAATCAAACAATAATTTTTGCGGGTCGTGGGTCTCACCAAACCCGGATAACTCCTAAATGGGTTATAACATCTCATTTATATGTAAAATAACCCTTAATCATCACACAATAATTTACACGGGTTATGAGTCTTACCAAACCCTAATAACCCTCAAATGGGTTATAAGATCTCATTTATTGGTAAAAACACAATCATTAAACCTTAATTTAATTTATCTCCTTTACATGTTCTCTGTTGCCGGTCTATATCATCTTCACCGCCGATTAACTTCCGATACTACCCACTGTTGTCAACTACATTAACATCCCCTTTTTCATTAGACAAATATTTGTGTTCATGTTTGTTCATTTAAAAAGATCAACATGCTTGTGTCCGTTTATGTTTTTCGTTAAAAATCTAAAAAACCACACACGTCTCAATTGAAAAAAATTCAAACGCTAAAAAATATAATAACAAACTAATATATATGTATTAAATTAAAACTAAACTATGTTAAAAAATAAAATAAATCATCATAAAATAACAAAATGATTAAAACAAAAACTTGAATAAACTCCCGTAACACGGGAGGATTAAACTAGTTATATTATATATATTTATATATCAAAAAAAAGACTAGCAAGAGACTAACCGAAATTACAGGTAAAATAGAGGGTTTGAGAACCACTCTACGTACCCAACTAAAGTTGATCTTCTTGATTCTATTGGCAAACCACAAGAACAAGTAACTAACGGCAATTCAAAACACGTACACTTCTGAATGTTGTGAACTAACGTTAAAAACAATATTAATTTTAAAATGTCATCTGTCATGGCACCCATCAAGTAGTAATGACTGAGGTGTACAAAACAACCGGTTTCACCGGCTCATGAACCGTCCTAAACCTCCGGCTTTAGTACCAGTTTCCCTTTTGAACTACCAAACTGGTTTTAAAACCGGACCGGCCTGAGGAAAAACCGGTTCTAAACCTAACCGAGCAGGACCGTGTCAACCTCTCTTGCTCCTAAACTGGCTTCTAAACCAAATCGGTTTGGGTCAAGCAGTTTTGACCTGGCTTTGACCAAACCGGTTCGGTTTTGGAAAAAACGGTTTTGCACACCTCTAGTCATGGCAATAGCTAAACCAAGCACTTTTTAGCATGCTTCACTTTTCAAGAGGTCAATCCAACGAACACAAAACCATAAAGATATCAATACCTTTAGAGTTTAGAGTGCAAGTTAGAACGAGTAGGAATCCGATCTTTTAACACCCGTCATGATGGAACACTCACTTTCCTAGTTATGACTTTTTTCCATCTACTAGATGGGTCACTTGCTGGTAGAATAGAGCGATCGGTGATCTTACGAACCAAACTGTCTATTAAATCTACATCACCTTCTAGAGACCAAATCCATTAATCAAGATTTGAGGACAATGTTACCTCATGAAGCATTCCAGCAACTCCATAAATTTGGAACTGCTCCACTTCCTCGCAAACAGGTCAGCGCCAATCCCATATAACACCCATTGATCCGCCACTGGTTACTAACACGAGAGTCTTTATCACGATCAAGTACCAAATATCCTTAGGAAGCGATCCCTAAGCCGAAAACAATCATTAAAAATGCCATTTTAATCATTATAGAGAATATGAGACAAATAGTTTCAACTTTAACGTGTCTACTTAGTCACTAGATTGTTAACATAATTTGGACAAAAATTAATGACTACTCGGCGTTGATGACGTATGAGCGAGTCGATGATCAATGTCTGCTATTCAATTTTTATAAAAAGAAAAACGTTTTGCTCATTGAATATGATTGTGGCAAGTTGCAACAAAATTTTGTAACTATTAATAAGATTTTGTGACCACAACTCACAAGTACTTGGTGTTTTTGGGTGTCATGGAGGTTGCTTTCCTGATGCAACACCAAATTTGATGCTGCCAAAAAATTAAATAAAAACTTATTGCAGCCGTCGAATCAGAAACAAGTCAACAATCAAACAGATCCGGAAATCAAATATGAAACCTATGTTTCATTCCCCTTTCATAATTTATGTTTAATAAAATAAAATGAGAAATAAGACCCGGGCGTTGTGACGCTCCAACATTGAATTACTAGTGCAAACATGGTAAAACAATATCAATATAAAGTTACATAAAATGTGATTTATATGGTTAGCAAACCTTTTAAACGGTAACAAAATTTAGTGTGTTCAAAAACTTAGTTAATATTACAATACGTCTACATAAACCCATGTATTACAGCGAGGTTGCGAAGGGCGTTAATAATTCATATTTGTATAAAGAACATAAGCAAACACTAGCATTAAACATGAACAAGTTTAAAGAAAAAGAAAATAAACCAATTCAAGATATATCGGATCACGTTGAAGCATGATAAAAATTGACATGGGATGCATATACGGTTTTAATGTTTACATAAGTTCCTAATGAAGTGTACATTATCACGCACAATTTTATTTTAAACGAAAGTTACATCAAACGTAAATAAAAATAAAAACACATTACAATGGTGTATTCAGAGTTTTATAAAACGTTATATTTTAAAAGTTAAAAATAAAAAACAAAATAAAAAAAATTATGAATAAGACACTTGTCAACTTATGATTGCCCAAAAACTTTTTTAAAAGGCTAAAGTTTAATTGAGTTTTTTTAGAGGACTTTATATAACATTTAAAAGGTTGCATGAAATGGTTGTATCTAATGTATTAGAACTTGTAACAAATATAAATAGTAAAGGGGTGAGAGAAAACAAAGATTGACATTTAACATGGCGATAATGTTAATGAAAAACAAAGACCACGATAGTCGATATAACCTATTTATTTAAATGAATTGAAAATCACGATATATTCCTTTCTAATTAGTGTTATTCTTATATAATAGTTGTGTAAACAAATCATTTATTAACCCGTTACATACGAAGATACATGATTAATGTATCTACTTTTATTCAAGCATTATACTTTTTTTTCATCAATTGCATAGTATTTTAGTATTGTGTCATGTGATATATATAATGTATAGGTTCTCTTATGTATTATTATATGTGTATGTAATGAACATGTTTAGGATTTAACGAGTAAAAGTTATACATGAGTAAAAGTTAACGAGTAAAAGTTATACATGAGTAAAAGTACATGGCACTATTCCCTGCCAAAGAGATATCACACATAAAAACGAGTAAATGATTTTCTCTTACATAAAACGTTGATACTATAAAACTAGTAGTTGAACGCCAGGGAAATAAAACACTAGCTATAACTATTTCAGCTATCCACACTTAGTGATATTTGTTCTATGTATACTAATAAAAAAACATGTATACTAAAACATCTTTTGTTTTACCATATTAAAGTAAATGTTCAATAACCGTGCTAAGGGGTATAGAATGTTACATACAAGTCCTTTTGCACTTTTGCAATTAACGGAAGTTATCTATGTGAATTACCCTCTTGATGTGTTCATTTTTTCGAAATTCAATAAAGTTTTAATTAATATCATTCATTTTTTTTTAACTTTTAAGGTTTAAATATTAAAAATAAAAGGATCCAATTACAATAAAGAGGCATGTAAGCGGGCAACAAGCTGCGTCGCCACCCCCTTTTGAATGGAAAAACCGATCCTACTGAAAACAAAGTTATCGTTCTTCGGCGTCGTTGAGTTACTATGCACGACTCGCTGAACTCTTTTTAGAAACGCAGCAGCATCAGGGGAAAAAGACCCAAATGTGTTAAAAGCAAAAGGAATGAAGGCATGTTTATTCTCCACACACGCCTTCTCGTGCTTAGCAATTTTTCCGGCTTCTGCCTTTAGCACGGCATGCCTAGCAAGAAACCCGGTGTCCCTAAGCCCGACAAGAGAGGACACCCCAGTAAGGTCCACACAAGAATGCTTTCCCCCAACCCATCCAAACACAAGAATGTCCGCTGGTCGGAGAGTAGACCTTCCTTCACGTGAATCCGACAAGAAATTCACAGGAGTCTCTTTTCTTGCCGAGATTCCCGCCCGTTTTAACACATCACAAAGGACATTCCTGACCAAATCATGTCTATATTTAAACCCGGGGAGTTCTTTGCAATGAACAGCGTGTTCACCAAAATTATCTATACAAACCTTACGACAGACCGGGCATGGCTCATCAACTGGGAACAGGGGGAGATTTGTTGTATTTTTAAATATGTGTTTGGTTCGTAGATTTGTTGTATTTAATATCTTAATTTTGTTTTTTATGAGTTTGGTTCGGAAATGAATTGAAATAAGAACGAATTACCTCCAATTCCTTCATTAAAAGTAATACAACAATCCTTTCAAAACGTGAACAAAATCAAACAAAGCAAATGAAATCTCCGACCACACCATCGCTAAATCTTCCAACCCTTCTTGCTAAAAAAAGCTGAATCATTATCGATGGAAAACAAGCATTGGAAATATTCGTTGTCCATAGTAACCGTAGGTGGTTGTGGTGTTACAACCCGTAGATGGTGTTTTTTGTAGTGACATATTCCAATTTCTTTTTGGGGAATATCTCATAAAATAGTAACCGACTTTCAAAATTGTTTCAATTAGGTCACTCATGCATATTTTTCTCATATTAGATCATTAAATCTTCAAATCGAGTCTCACCGATTTTTGAGTGTGTCAAGAAAGAAATGGAGGATAAAATGTGGGGGTCGGAATTTGCAATATATGTAGTTATATTTAAAAAAAACTAAAAAACGTTAATTATTTTAAAATTCAAAAATAAAAAATAAAATTTACGTCGCTACTCAACGTCAACATAAAAAAAGGATAAAAAGATTTCCTATGTGAAACAAAAAATAAAAACGCTAAAAAAACATGTTAAAACCTTTAATTTAATAAAAATATGAAAATTAAGTGACTTAATTGTAACACTTTTCAAAATTGAGTGATATAATTGAAACATTTTTGAAAACTTAGTTACTATTCTATGAAGTTGCCTATTTCTTTTTGTATACCAACTTCATTTAAAATTCAAAAATCTTTGATACATTCTTATTTGTTTAAGTTTCAATTCCTTTAAATTCTAATTATTTTTAACAAGTGTTGATTGTTTAAAAAATTTTCACAACCAAGCACATTTTTTAATTTGAGTCTTTCTCTTCTCATATTATTTCCAACTAGAGGTTTACCCGGCGCGTTGCGCCGAGCAAGTCGGTAAAACCGGGTGGTGGTAAAATCCAGGTGTTGTCGCTTCCAAGCGTTGAGGTGGTAAATCGAGGTGAATTCGGTCGGCTTCGGTTATGTGCACAACCGGGACTAAAACCAAAAACAAAACAAAAAAAAGACCAATGGGGTGGTGTCGGTTGGTAAAAGTTCAGCGTTGGTAAAACCCGACTATTGTCAATCCCGGGCGTTGAGTCTACGAAAATTCGACTGGTTTCCGTCACGTTTGTTATTGTACCGAAACTAAAAATTCAAAATTACGTTTCGGTAGGTTTTCGTTATGATACCGGAACTATAAAAAACACGACAACACACAGCCATGAGCCCAACAAAAAAATGAACATTAAAAACAAAAACTACCTTATGTAGTCTTAGAGACTCGAACCCAAATGGAATACCAATAAAGGAGTTCACAGATATTATAATAGCCATTAGGCCACCATTAAAGCTATTCATAATGCTCAAAACTATATGCTGAAATACAAAAACGTACTAATTTTACTTTGTGGCGGCAAAGATTTGCTTTATACTAGTTAGTAATAATGAATCAACATATAGTTTTTACACAAGACCAGTGTTTTAAAAACCGGTTCAAACCGGCCGGTTGAATCGGTTAAACAGGATTTTTCACAGCATGCCGGTATTTTGAGTGCGATATTTTTGACTAGTTTGTTAGAACATCGTACCGACGGTTTTTGTCTAAAATACCGGTTTTTACCGGCAAACCGATTTTAAGCCCGAGAAATGTTTGATATTTGCGGCCCATATTTTTCTAAATTTACTTTTAACCCAACAATTAACATTGAAACTTGTAAACTTTAAGACTATTTGTTTAAAATTGAGTGTTTTTGCAGTATTTTTAAATATGGATTAATTTTTGGATTATTTTTTGTTATAAGAATCATTTAGTTTTGGTTTATTTTTGGATTTCAGTTATATTTATAGAAAATTATAAGGTAAACTAATCAACCGGTTGAACCACACGATATAACCCGGTTCAACCGGTTATACCATTTTTAGCTCAATCCAGTATAAGTAAAATACCGGTTTTTAAAACATTCAAGACTATGTTATAAATTAGTTAATAGTTAATATGTTAACACACTCGTCAAAACTAATTCATCAATAAAAGTATAAATTAACTATCACAAAGTGGTTTAAGATTCTTTCTTTTATATGTACACTTTCTATCATAACCACCTTTTGTTGTGGTTGAAGTGGAACCAGTTAGCGACAACAACTCCCTCATATTCTCTAATCTTCAACCTTAAAGTACTTCACTTACTCATTATCTTAATTAGTATAAACTCTTATGTCAACTAAAACAAACCCACGACACACATATATATAACACACCATCCTATGCTTATATTCATCGAAACCATTTGATACACATATTTAACCACATTTCTCACTTTACATATATCCTTTAGTTAAATTTCTTCAATGGATTTGAGTCGTTCAGGAAAAGAAAGCGGTGATATCGCAATCCCCGTGAGGGAGGTTAAATCCTCCAAGTCAGTAAAGGCTCCACCACCGGCAGCCACAAGTACTATAAGACTCGGCGGTCCAGTGCCACCAGCTGCGGGGTGGAAAAGAGGTGTTGGTATTATTGATTTTATTCTTCGGATATGTGCGATTGCTACTACTCTTGCTGCGGCTGCGGTTATGGGTACCACTAGCCAAAACCTCCCGTTTTTCACTCAGTTTTTCCAGTTCCAAGCTAGTTATGATGATTTCCCAACATTCACGTAAGTGAACCTTTTTTTTTTTGTCAGATTGAGCCGGGTCAATAAAATAGTTTGTGTTTTTTTAGCGTAAATATAGGTTTTCTTTTTTCATTTTGACCATTTGGAAATGAAAATGAAAATATTTTCCACCTTGGCTTTTTTTGTAAAGTTGGTTACAACAACTATAAAACTAAATGTAATCTATCTCTTCTAATAAAAGCCTATCATTTTTGTCACTTGTCAAAACCATAGCCCTCCTTATCTTTTTTTAACCAATTTTCATATACGGGCCTTATATTTTAAGTCATTTCAATATATGACATTAAAATTATAGGTTTATTCCAACTAAATTCATTACTACATATAATAAGTATTCTCAATATGGATTGAAAAGATACAATTAATGTTTATTATGGTTTATATTCAAAATAATAAACAATAAACATTCGATTCATAATATGTGGAATGAGAACAATCAACTTGGACTAAATCCTGATAACGTCAGCGGCTAAGGCTTCGTCTTTAATACCTAAAAATACATATGATTTTAAAACTAAAAGTTTTCAGGTTTACCCGAAACCTAGAATTCCGACCCAAGAACCAACCCAAATTACTTCGGTTCAGGTTCTGGTTAGTATTTTCTTGGGTTCGAATTTCTCGGGTCGGGTTAGTTTGGGTTCAGGTACGGGTTTTCTTGGTTTGGGTTTCATGTTAGGGGTAAACGTGACAGCCCTACTTTCAACGATTATATATAAGAATCACTACATTCACTTTATGCAACTTTAAATCTTCTAATATTTTTCTAACTCAGAATAATCACTATTATTTGAACATGGTTTTAATGTTAGTGTGTATTTTTCATTTTTCTGGCAATTACATTCACATGAAACAAACATATCTTTTTGTTATATTTAAATTTTCGGTTTTTATTTTGCTTGATTATACAATTTTTAATTGTAAAATATAAAGTTAATTAAAAATTTGTCATAAACAGAATATTAATGACAACAAATTTATCATGATCAGTTAATTTCAAATTGTAAAGATTCTAAGGATGATTATATCATCAAATTTCAGGTATCTGGTTTTTGAGATAATCATGTTTTTTTTATAAACATGAGCAGATATTCTCAAATAACATCATATTAATTGATTATAAGTTATGATATTTTATGTGTATGAATATTTTTTTTATTAGTATCATAGATATATATTATCATTTATTTAGAGTTGGTATGTACTTGGAGAACCTTTTTTTGTCACCCGTGCAACTATATATGGTTATATCAAGAGTTATAAGCATGCTTATATGTTACTTTATTAATAGTTAGAAGCAGACATGGACTAAAGATTTTGATTTTTGATAAACAATGTATACCACCTAATATAATCACAACTGTAGTGTAAAAGGAAGTTTTTACATATTTGTAACATATTTGTGTAATCTTAGTTATATAATTTATTTAATTTAATTGTAATTGTATTAACAATATATAATCAATTTCTTGAATGTATTTCATTTAATGGTCAAAATTTAAAATTTTCAACAATTACCCGTGTAATACACGGGCCTCAAACTAGTTAAAAAATATATTCTTAGTATATGAATAACTAATCATTGAATGTTCAATCGATCGATTTTATGTAGGTTTTTCTTAGCAGGAAACGCGATAACTTGTGCATATCTCGTGCTCTCTTTGCCTTTCTCGATAGTTTGCATAGTTCGCCCACATATAATTGGAGCTAGGATGTTGCTCCTTATTTTCGACACGGTATTTGTTATTATTATTATATAATGATAATAATAATTATTTTGTTGTGAACGTATATTCTTGCTATTTTGTCACATGTTTTTAATTGTAACGTTTTGGTTTTTCAGCTAGCGTTGGCTTTAACCATGGCGGCTGCATCTGCGGCGGCTGCCATTGTATACTTGGCACACAATGGAAACACAAAAACCAATTGGCCGGCGCTTTGCCAGCAGTTCAATGATTTCTGCCCACGTGTTAGCGGTGCAGTGGTGGGTTCCTTCCTTGCTGTGCTGATTTTGGTGGCTTTGGTGGTGCTATCTGCCGCCGCTCTCCGGAGGAACTAATCAAAATTGTGTGATTATTTTTTCTACAGCTAAATTGTCTTGTTTTATGTTTTGCTATTGAGCTTGAAAGTTGTAGTTGGTCGGGCGTTTGTATGGATTTGATATGTAACATGGGTAATTATGGATTGGATTGTAATTTAGGTGTTGTTTGTCTTTTAAGACAAAAAATGTCTGCAATCTGATTTCATCTGATTTAATGTCTACAATTGAAGATGTGCTCTGAAGGTCTGCAATCTGAAAATACAATACTGTTTGTTTTATAAACTAGATATCGTCTGCATAAGCTGAAAAGTAGTTAGATATCATATATATTACAGTAGATAAAAGTTATTTAACGTTTGTAGACTGCTAAAATAATTGGTAGTGGTGTACGAACTATGGAAGTGGGTGGTGGTAGACAATTGTGGTAGGCGGTGAACGATGGGTGGTGGTGATGGAAGGTTGTGGTGGTGGGTGGTGGAACGTGTGGTGGCTGACAATGGGTGGTGGTGGCGGCGGACGGTGGGTGGTGGTGGTGGATGGTGGTGGCGGCGGACGGTGGGTGGTGGCGGTGGCGGGTGGTGGTGGTGGCGGTTGGTGGCGGCAACGGACGGTGGGTGGTGGTGGTGCATGGTGGTGGTTGTAGACGGTGGTTGTGGCCGACGGGGGTGGTGGTGGTGATGGACGGTTGTGGTGGTGGGTGGTTAACGGTAGTGGTTGTGAGTGGTTGACAGTGGTGTTGGGTGGTGGTGGTGGCGGCAGACGGTGGGTGGTGGTGGCGGCGGACGGTGGCGGTGGGTGGTGGCGGCGGCGGACGTTGGCGGTGGGTGGTGGGTGGCGGCGGACGGTGGATGGTGGTAGTGGTGGCGGACGGTGGGTGGTGGTGATGTTGGACAATGAGTGTTGGTACTTGGTATGATGTTAAGAAGTGTGAAGATGTGTGAAGATGGTGAAAAAAGCTTGTTTTTTAAGACCATAAAAGCAGTTTTCAGATATTTTTTTAATTAAAAACAAACAATCTTCAAGAGCTTATGTCTGTGCGCATGCAGACGTATGCTCCTTGAAGACTTTATAAGCAAAAACAAACACAACCTTAGTGTTTATTCTGTTTACAGTGACAAGTTCAACTGATTTTATGTTTGTTTGGTCGTTTATAAAGTTGTAAACAATTTAAGCATCTAATAACTTTGGATTGACATTTTTTTTGTTGGAAGTCTTTTTAAAATTTTAATTATTATTTCATTATCAATAGTTTTTAACTATAAATTAAATTATTAACTGTAAGAGAGTTGAACATTAAAGATGTGATTTGAGAAGACAAGTAATATATAGTTGTTGAAATGCACTGGCGAATCCACCTATTTAATAGACGAGATGCCCCTCCTATCACTTTAAAATATTTGGTTCATATCCATTTATATGAGTATTTTGATCATTTAAAAAAAGTACCTTTAAGGTAAAATAGTTCTAAATAAAGAGTTGGATACATATAACTTAAAATATGCATTATGCCCTGCACGAACCAACACCCCACTATATATATTACCTTCTTGATCCTAATTTATTAATGTGTAAATTCTAAATTGAATGTATATTAGCTAAATAGTTTAAGAGAAAAATTAATCACACTAGTTGACCCTTATGTATTACATTCTTAATCCTAATTCTTGGTCAATAGTTGAAGAGAATAAATTAACTTAGAGAAAAACAAAAAATCATATTACCAAGCTTTAAATGTTAGTATTCTTAAAAATCTAAGAGCTTTAAAAGATATTAAACTTAAGGATCATACTAAACGTACCCCCCTCCCTTGCTATCCATACATCCCCCTGAACTTTCTTTTCCCTTAACAATTGTAATTGGCATGTTGGTCCCTCTTATTTTATAATTCTCTCAAGATATTAAACAAAAAACTATTAAATTTTAATTTTGTTTTACAGTTTTTATATATTTTTGTTATTTATTTTATTATTTTATTTCTTTAAGATCTTATCAAAAGTTTGTTTATTTTTTTACATGTATTAAAAGTATTGTATGTTTTCTCTAGCTAGTTTTTTATTTTTTTTATTTTTTATAAAATGTATTCAAAACAATTTGATTTTATTTGTTAGATGTGGATACATGAGATTAATGTTACCTGAGAAAAGAGTCAATTTTTTTTATCAAGTTTTATGTTATTTAACATTTTTATTTATAGAAAATAATATTATTTTTATAAAAAAATGTAAACTATCTCTTAATTTAAAAAGAAAAAAGCTCTCCAAAAAGATTAAAACAAGTATAGAAAAAAAAACTTTTTTTTAAAACAAGAAAAACAAAGTATTTCATATAAGAAAAAAAATTTTCTAAATAAGAAAAAATATATTTTTATTAAAGGCTTGTAAATATACCTAAAGGGGTAAATAGAAAAAACATTGTTAAATAATAATAGAAAAAAAATTCTTTTATAAAAATAATAATGATAATAAAAGATAACAAAATGACAAAAGAAACAATAAAATGCCTAAATTGTATTAATGTAAAACTTGAAGGAGGGGGTATGTTTAGTAAAAATGGATGAGATGAGGGTACATTTAGCAGCACCCTAAACTTAAATGGATTAACAGGTCAACTCATATATTAACTTGTCATGTTTAAGTCAATTCATTTATGAAACGAGTTAGCCAATTTAATAAGCATGTTGTAGCATTCAATCCAAAGTTCCAAACCTTATTATTTTAGTGACTTCATTTCATAAACTACAGAGGCTATTATAACTAAATATGATTATATCTTTATCCACTTGTCTTTTTTACATGACATGAACACATGACATATACTTTAACATAAAGTTCACGCATTTGAGTTCATCTTAAAGACATTCAAGCCAGTTTTAGGTCTAACCATAAGCATATTTAACTAAACATGTTGTGTTCGCCTCAATCCACTAGTTCACACCCATTTATTATTGCTATTTTTTATTGAACGGCCAACGA